>NC_142209.1:10878943-11036582 GCF_049639895.1 Pseudopodoces humilis
CTTTTTCCTGGCATCCTCTTTTCATTTCCTTGTTGCTGTCTTCCTCTGTTCATGTTGTTCTTAGGACTATTTTCCATGTTCCCTTTGCCTTCATTCTTTTTGCATTTGCTTGTAAAACACTCAGATCTTTCTCAAAAGACATTTCAGAGGTGCAGCCTTGGGATATAAGACAGATAGCCCTACTTATTTGAAAAGGTAAGTAAGTACAGGAATTCCCTAGCTGATCTCTTTGTGCTTTACATGCTTAATACTGTGTTCCAGTTGCTGTTTTTTGGGAAGATACTGCAAAATAGGTTTAGTTAAGTCTTGCTAGTGGGGAACCAAGGGCTACTCTAAAAATTGCCCTTTGCAACAGGGTGCTCTCCTGAGTTCTTCCACCCCTGTCCTCTTGCCAGGACCCAAGGAATTCCTGTAGTTGGGGATTAATGGTCTAAGTATTCCCATGTATTGCCAGTTTCATGGCTTGTGGGAGCACTTGACTTCAGGGACACAGAGAATTTCAATGTTTCTTTGCCCTCACTTGTTCCACTAATGCTATAATGCCAAGGAGAGAGTCAGTAATGCATAACAATTCCTGAACTTCTTTCCCTGCCCTCTATTCACTACATATCAGTATTAATAGAAGTGGAGCATCCTTTGTGCTTCCTCAGCTTTTTTTCAAGTTTCAATTTCCATCTTCTTTCTTTGAAGCACAGAGAAGAGCAAACGTACATAAACAAAACTTCATACTCAAGCCAAAATGCAATAGGCACAATTGAATAGTAGTCAGTTAGGAATTTTAAGAGCTTTCCTATGAATATTTAATTACTACATTAACTGAGCAAATAAAGAACTTGTTATTAATATTCATACAGTGTTAGCAGTGGTTCAGAGGAATTTAATATGTTTTATAGTTCATAAAGCATTTTGTGCTGTGCAGGCCTTCAAAGAATGCCCGCATCTGGAAAGGTAATAACATTACAGATCTCCCTAGCTGCTCCTTAATCCTATGAATTATGGAGTGTCTGTTGTTCTTTGCATGGCACATTTCCTAGTAAAATTTTTCAGTTATGTAATGGTATCAGAACCTTAAGCAACTCTACAAAGAGCTCAGTGTGGTGTCTCTTCCATATTTATTAGTGTACCTGCTTTGTGGCTTTTTGAAAGCAAAGTTGGGGAGGTATTTAACATTTGCCTGGTTTGCCTCTGCTTAGAGATTTAGAAATATTGATCCTCTGAATTATTGAGGTGGTTTGCAGAACAAGAGGTCAAATGCAGAACATAAAACTTAATTCCTTTGATGGGAATGATGTGTTCCTATGTGTGTTAGTTTCTTTTTTAAATGTAATTTGTAAGTTAATAGATTTTATCTAAGTAAGAAAAAGAATGATGCTTACTTGCCTAGTAGCCTCCATTTGCTTATTGAAAATAGGAGCACTCATTCTCTTGTGTTGACTAGGTCTTCAGATTCCTTATGGGCCTTTTGCCTTCATTTAGTAAGACTCTGCCTTGAAAGATTTTTTTTCCCAAGAAAAGCTGCACACATATGAACAAGAAAAATGTTACAAATGCTATTACTGAGTTTGATAATTGCTCTTTTCTCTCTTGCTGGCTTATGAAAAGACATTAATAGATGTTGAATTAAGACTTCATCAGTGGGTCCATACTTCATTCACTTACAAATCCTTACAGCTATTTTTTACTGCCTGCAGTGATAATTACTCCTTTTGGCAGAGCAGAACTAATCTAATATACTTTGGCTGCTGAAATCTGTGTAGAGCCAGCAATGATTTCTGTGTTGAATTGTTAACCCTGACTGTACAATTCTGTCAGTACCACAGCGAGGCTTTGTCTGATTATCTAGTAATCTAGTGTTAATTAACATACAGATAGAAAAAAAAAATAAAATTGTGACATCTAGTAGAAGTATAATGTACTCCTATTTTGGTAACCCTCCTTTTGGGATTGTTCTGTCAAAGATGGCATGTGTTGGGAAACTGTCTGCACTGGCTTATGGAAAAGAGCTCTTGATATATGAGCACCTGTAACTCTACCCGATTTTCTCCCTTTCTTGGATGTGGCTGAAAGAATTGTAAGGCAGCTGAAGTTTCCTGTGCATGCACACCGTGCAGGAACTGATGAAACCCTTGGATCTTTAGTTACTGTTTCTCTTTATGTGTGTATGTTCAAGGCACAGTTTTGGTCTTGCTGCTGTGTACCTTTGCAATGGTGACAGGATCTTGACTTGGTGACTAGAGGTGATGGTGCTGTTTGCTCACATTAGCCAGTTCTGGGATCTCAAATATGGACTCAGCAGGATTTGAACTGCATTTTTATGAAGTTTATGCTGTTTCTATCAGCACAGTCATTGCAGCAAATACTGAAACAAGTGAGAAGACATGAATCTGCAGCCCTCAGGGCATTAATGAAATTCTTGAAGGAAATTTTGAGAAGTTCTATTTTGGTGCTTTCTTTCACTGAAACAACTTGCACTTATCAATCTTGGTGACAGAATGTACAAAAGCAATTCTTCCAGTTAAATCCATTATGGAAATTTTCACATTTCTCCTCTTGCTTAACAGGTGTAAGTGCAGCGTTTTCCTTTTTGCATATATTCTCAGGAACAGAGTGGAAATAAAAATGAGAGATTCTCAGCTAATCTGTTCTCATCATTTCAGGAACAGACAGGAAAGGCCAGGAACTCATGTTTTGTAGTAAACACTGAGGGTGTAGAAAGAGCATTTAAGTGTTAAGGCAGTGGTCTGCTCTTCTGTTCTTCTGACTTCTATTCTTGTATAACTCTGCTTTTCTAAGAACACAAATAACCAATAGAAAACTCTCACATAATCACAAATCTGAATATGCTTCCTTGCATGTAACATCAGTATTTCACAAATTAAAAAACAAAGCAATCATACCTTCTGAGATGTGTGAATTGAATCCAAATTTTCTCCTCTCGTTGCTTCTTTTATATATTTGTTTTGAAAGTCTGGCCTTTCCTCGGCTATTTTGCTATAACATGCTTGCTGTAATGTAAAATGCCATTACTTTTTGGTTTTGCATATAAGACTTTTTAAAGACAAGACAGAGGAAAATAACTGCAGCTGTGTAGTTTATAAAGTGCTGCCATTTAGAGGATGAACAGGAGGGGAAGACTACAGGAATTTCTGTGATTGACATGCCTTATTTCTTCCACAGGAGATAAAGTGGATTTAGTGGGCAATGGGCTAAGTAGAGTTACTTTTCTATGTTTTTTACTCTTTTATCATAGCTTCTACATGATGGTGGCTAGGAGCAACTGGCCACAGTCCTTATGCAGTTATTGGGAGCCTCCTGAAGTCTGTGTGGTGCTGGGAACTCAACATACCAGTGAAGTGCAGTGATGAAGGGATGGGTATTCCATGTCAGTAAAAGGGAATCTCAGTGGGGGAAAAACCACCTTCCCTGGCACTGCGTGACAGTGATCCAGTGTGGTTTTAATACCCCTTATAGCCTAGCATCTGTTTAGCCTACCTTGGATAACTCGGGCTTCAGTATGTTCCTAGTTTGTCTTAATGCAGTGTGGATGTCTGATCCAGACACAAGGGAACTGCCAGCTTCCCAGGCTTGTGACTAAATAGCTGTGCTTGTGACTCAATCATCATAATAAAAAGGAGGTGGAAGTTGAAACAAATACAAATAGCTTTTTTTCCCCCTTCCCACTATTGGTAATTAAAATAATAAAAAAAGTGAATTAGAACTCTGTCTTTCCTGAATACTTGTCATTTCTTGGCCTTTCAGTTTTCACTTGCCTGACTGGTGTTGCTATGTTGGAATTTCATTAAATGTCTTGTGGCACAATTTGATCTTCAGAGGTCTTTGTGTTGGTTTCTGAACGCCTGTAGAAGTGCTTTTAGTACAAAGGATACATGTAGATATGGAATATTATGGTCTGTATCAAACAGACCTTTGTTCCATTGAAGTACTTCAGTGCCAAAATATATTTTTCGAGAAATACCTCTTAGATTGTGAGAATAGAGGTTATATGATTTCCTGCCCCCCCCCCCCCTTTTTTTTTTTTTCTTTTGCGTTTCATCTTTTACTTCATTAATGGTCTGGTTAGAGAAATCCTTCTTCCCTGTGGGCAGCTTCAGCCCTGCCTGTGCTTTTAGTATCTAATTAGTCATTTCTGTTCAGTAGCCTTTGTAAAGTATTTCTGTGCATTTCTGTCAGCACACATAACCATGTACTGTGTGGAAAAATTCTCAAATAAATGTTTTTGTGTGAAGTGGCAAATACTGTGCAAGAAACCAGCATACTATTTCTGCAGAACCTGGTATAATTTGATTTGCCTGCTTTGTGTTTAAAGTTCAGACAAATACAATCCCATTTGTATAAACAATACCTGTTTTTTTTTAAGGTGGTAGACATAATTTTTTTTTTCAAACTTGCTTGTCATTTTAATAAATGTTGGGTTAGTGCCTCTTGCAAAAGAACAGTGCAGAACAGACCAGAGGCCACTAGAATCTGTTCCATAAAACCACAGTGGTTTATCACAGGAGTTATACCATTTCAGCAGCCCTGACAATGACTGCATTATGGATTTGTAGTAATGAAACATTTGGATGCTTTAGAGATGTCTTCATAATCTATAGCTGTTAGTATTGAAAAGTATTTTCAGGCTCCTGAGCCCGAGTCACAGAATCACAGAATGGGGATGGGTTGTGATTTCTGTCCGTCTGTCTCAGGTGTTGCATATAGTCTCCTCTCATGGCATGTCTGCAGATAGCAAGAGAGAAGTTGTTTCTCACTAGTGTTAACTTTTTTGTACTCATGGCTTACACTACCCTACTGCAGTATTTTACTGATCTGTGTACTGAGAATTCTGGACTGCTGTCTCCTAATAGAGCCATGTAGTTTAAAAAGGGGCAAAAAACCACATCATTAACTACTCCAAGGGAATGTTTTTAGTTGTTACTGTATTTTTAAAATTTTTTTTAATGAAGAGAAACCAGATCTTGTACTGAAAGACAATGTTTCCTGTGGAGGAGACTGAGTGAGGTTTAGCTCTCCTTGCATCTCTGAAAACTGGGTACCCAACTGCTCTAATGATCTCCCTTGCGGTGTGCTGAACTATAATGTTTTCTTTTGAAAAAGAAACACAGTAATTCAGTAGGTTTCCAAATATCCTGAGGAATGTACTTACTAATGAGAGACTGCAGACTGATGGTGCCTTTTTCTTACTGCCAGCGAGGAAGGTTGTCTTTTATAGAACTTCCTATTTTTAGCAGTATGCTATTCTTTAATTTGGAGGCTTCTCTTACTAATTTGTACGTCTTCATACAGTAACCACAGTGATAAAAGTCTTTGTTTTCAATGAGGAGAACTGTTTGCTTAGAAGATTGCAGCATAAAGTTTTGGAGATAATTCTGAAAGTTTTCTGGGTAATATAATCAAATAACTTTTCTGAAACATTAGTAGCATATAACAAGTTTTTTTAAAGACTTTTTTTTTCATATATTGTACTGCTGAATCAATTCATTTAAATATGAACATGCTTTTGGTTTTAGTAGTTTCGCAGCTTTATCCTTGTAGCTGCTGTGGTTAGCTTAATAGTCAGTAATAAGAATTTCATTTTCATTTTACCGGAGAAAACTGATGGATAATGAATCATTATAGGGCCAACTCAAACTCACTGAGCTGTCTTTGAACTTGCAGGGGCTTAGACTGTAATGTCAGGATAGCTATTCTGCTGAAGGCACTGCCTGGCACACACTCAGTGATGATGTGCTTCCATCTCAAGTGCAGGTGGATTTGACAGATGCTTACCGTGTGGTTTCTAGAGCCTACAAGACATATTATGTGTTATAAGGTTATTGAGTATTAGATTGTAATTAGGTCAAACCTGTTTAACATAATGATACATGTTAATGAATTAGTATTTAAAAACAAAAAAAGAAGGGCAGAGGAAGATGGGGGATTAGATTCTTCTTTGGTCTTACTGATAAAATATTCCAAATAATTTAATTTACTACTTAGAGTGTAGGTGTTCTAACATTTCCTTAAAAACAAGAGGGCTTGTAATTTCTTGTAATATGCTTTCTAATATGCTCAGATATAATTCATAGTAATGATAATTTAAATAAAAGGCTGATATCAGAAGATTGTCTCCAAATTTAAAGAAATGTGAAATAACTAATACATCTTGTTGGAAAAATGCTTCCATCTTTATCTTCTATTGTAGGAGATACCTGTTAAGAATAGTTGGAGAGATTTTGCAGAAGAGAGAGGACATCTTACTTGTGGAAAAACTGCTGATCCATTAAATGGTTCTTTTATCTATATTAAGAAGCTAAATGCAACTCACTGAAATGCTCTTTAGCAAATCTAGGTCAGATTTTAGGCCCATGACAGCTCCTGTCTCTGCCTTAACTTCTTGCTCCCTTTAGAGGTAAACAATTTAATGCAGCTGTAAGCTTTCTTTGCACTGGGAGACTTCAGCTCTAACTAATGTAAGCTCAAAACCTAGGTTTCAAAAAGGCAGCTGAATTTTCCAGTGAGAATCACATCTGTCAGTAGTTTTGAGAATTTTGACATAAGTAAATTGATGGGTACTCAAGTTGAATCAGTATTATGCATTGGACAAACCTAGCAGCCATCGATAGCTTTCAAGAAAAATAATAAAAAATCTGTGGAAAAATGCAGCAGAAAACAATAACTTTGTATGTGCCATCTTGTTTTTAAAGCTGATTTGAAAGACCAGCTCATTTTCTGATTCCTTCAGCCAGTGTGATGGAGGAAGAAGCACATATGTTGAACATCTGTTGACCTTCTAACCTTGCAACTTAGACTTCAAAATTATAATCTTTGCAAAACCAGATAAGCTTGCCACATTGACTAGGCAAGCTAGACTAATTCTTAAAATTCCACTTGGCATAAAAGCAGTCTGGCATAAATGCAGTGTTGTCCTTGAGCAGCTCAGGGCGTCGCCCAGCGATGGTTCCCCCTGTGAGCTGGGAGGTGTGCGCTGCAGAGGCTCTTTGGAAAGGGGGAAAATGGTGGAGGCTGCAGGTCCACCCAGTACTAGACTGGGTGGTTCTTACTGTTGATGAGGCCTTGGTCAGTCACAGGTGCTTTTCTGGGAGTTTTGGGTTGCACAGGGATGGCTTTTTATGATTTGTGATGAGTTTCTTGGCTGCCCTGATGTCCACAACCATCATTTGGAATTGTCTGCTCTTGTAGCATCTCTCATTGAATCAGTGCTCTCGTATTTGTGCCCTTGCTGTAAATCTGGTCTCTGTCAGGTGCTCTGCTTTTCCTGTGTCTCACTGGGTAGTTCTATAAGATGTGAAGTAGAGCTGCCTGTTGAATTGGTACAGTGGTGACACTCAATAGCAAAAATACTGCTTTGATCAAAACAGGAAGTTGTAACTTATAGCAATTCTATAATCCATACTAATATGAGTGATCCTCATGAATCCACTAAAACATGCAGAACTTTGTTGTAATATTGAGTTGCTGTGTCAGTACTTTTAAAATGCATATTCAAAGCATGGTGCGGGGTCCTTTGAAATGCTACTACTTATAAATATTGTATTTGCTTTTCAACTGTGGCTCATAAGACAACAAGAGCAACTTTATGAAGCTGGTGTCCTCACAAGGTGCTGGTGCCTCACAGAGCTAATTGTTATTGAGAATGCATATTGCCCTTTTTAGCTATCCCTCTGGAGTTACCAGTTCTCTCTTGACAGTTACTGCCTTTTGGCTGGTAAGGTCTGGCAAACAAAATCATCCAGAGGAAAATGCATGAAAAGCCTTTTAAGGAGATCATTGGGGCAGAGGCTTTATTCTTTTTCAGACTCAGATGATCATTGATGCATGTGGATAACTTAAAGGGAAATAGTCTTTGATTCAGTACAGAAATCAAGGTGGTCTGAACATCTTTAAATCTCTGCTAGGTAAAATTAAATGACTTCACTGCAAGCTTCATCTGCTTCTGTATGCCAGATTGTGAATATATATTCATAAAGTCTTCAGTGTATGAAAACAGTGCACATGCATTCATTATACATTCAAACTAGAATTTAACAGATGAAATGGTTGATTTATACATGAACAATAACTTTCACATATTAATATAAGTTTTTAAAGGTAACTTGTTTTGTTCTGTGCTGTTTGTAGGGAGCTGAAAAGTAAGTGTGTCTTCAGACTATTATGTATCTTGTAGCATATTGTCACATCTTTTTGTTTATGTAAAAAGAGAAAAATAGTTCACAAAGTGTCTTCTTAGAATTTGGTTAACACTTTTGAGTCTGAAGAGAATGTTTATGGCTGAATTAGGACCAGTGGAGGATCACGGCATAGTAGAAGTACTGATTTACAAATAATTGTATTGGTGAATTATATGGTGTGTTTGTGGCCAAAGTGAGCACATATATTGGTAATTTACAAATTTGACACTTACCATTTCTATTTTCTTTCCCATAGTTTCTCTGCTTGAAGAATATAAGGACTTTTCTTTCGGCATGTTGTGAAATATTTGGAATGAAGAAAAGTGAACTTTTTGAAGCATTTGATTTGTTTGATGTGAGAGATTTTGGAAAGGTAAGGATGCTCTTGATTATATCCCAAGTAACACCTGTGTTCTGCTGCTTGCACATAGAAGTCTTTTCTGGTAGCTGTGATATAGAAGTTGTGACTAATGGATGAGCATTCATTATGAAAAAATAGTGGGAAAGAATTAAGAAAGCAGAAAAAGTAGGTCTGTATTGGAGGGGCTAGTAATGAGCAGAGAAAAATACTTCACAGGAAAGTTCTGAGCATGTGAAAAGCCAAGATAAATGATTTGAAAGATGCTGAGTTAAAGGGAAATGAAATGGAAGAAGATAACAAACTGTGGGTGAGTGCTGTCTGGTGAAATCACGTGGGCATAAATCATGTGGATTCAGAAAGCCTGGGCCTGTACATTGTGAGCCCATGTGGCACAGAACATGTTTCTTTAGTCTCAGGTGCTTGAAATTCACCCAGATAATTTAATAAATAAATTTTAAATTTTATAATTATAAATATATAATTATTATATTTATAATAATAAATTATTTCTTGACAGTTGTTTTCCTAACAACTTTATCTGCTGTAAAGCTCAGATGCAGCTATGATAAGTTAATGTTACTATTTTAATTTACACAGTATATTTACAGTATATTCTGGAAGTCTACTTATTCTACATGTAAAGCTTTTTCCAGTCTGTTGTTCAGCCTCCTACATATCTGTTTGATCTGTCATTGCCAACATGTGTTTAATTCAACTTAAGTTTCTGCTTTTGAGTCATAGTATCATTACCCTAATTTCACAGGAAAATGTCTAAAAATTACCTGAAGTAGCACTAAAAATAGTTATTCAAATTTAGTATATCTTAAGCATTACTGCTTTTTTAAAGAGATCATAATTTTACTGTATGATTCTTATGCACTGTTCTTTTTATAAGTAGTCATAGAGGTAAAGATGATGTAAGAGTGCAAGAAAAAATCAGGGCTGGAGTATGACTGTTTGAAATGGCTCAGTGATTATCATTTACCAAATATCTAATTATTTTTCTCAGTGTTTTGTCTGATTTTAAGTTCTTTGAGTATTAAATTAGATAACCTGGTAATTCTTCCACCTGTTCTTCAGTTTTGCTGAACATCTTGTCCTCATAAATCATATTTAAGACAAAGCTTTTGTTAAGGTATGGTCCTTCATACAATATTGGCTCATTAAAAATGAGATTTTTATTTTGTTTTGATTGCAGAAGTAGCGGTGGAATTTAAAATAGTTGGGTTTTATTTTTTTTGTGTGCACCTCCTATTTAGCATCCTCCTATTTAAGGTATTTAAGTCAGCTATTTCAATGTTTGATTCAAATCTCTGATGCCTATGCCTAAGGAATTTTTTTTCATATTGGATGTTGTAATTACTTGCTGAAAGGTTCTTATTTTGTGCCATTTAAAGACATCCTGTTTTTAATACAGTCTAATTTTAAAGAAAGATTTTACAGCGCAAATTATTCTTGCTGGATCATTGAATACCCAGCAAAAACAATTTCTGAATTAATGGTCAATTTAACCCAGAAATCTTTCTGGTACCTCTTGATATGTAATTTTAATAGAATTTATTTCAGAATATGATTTTATGTAAGCAGAATAATTGGTTAAAAACCCCTGTATTCCATCCATGATACTTAGTATTTAATTTCTCTTCCCAAAGTCAATTTGAATGTAGAGACATGGATTTTTTTACTGTTTGTGGCTGCCATGTAGCACAAATAAAATAATTATTCCTGGCACTGGTTTTCCAGTTTTAGTGCATCCAAGTCTAGGTCACCTTTCTTGGATAGCTATGAGGTGAAAATGCAGTGACAAATTTGAGAGGCATGGCTGTGTGGGATTCTCATGAGATGAGCTCTGTGCATGGGAGCAGCTGCTTGTGCAGAGGTGGAGATGCTGAATTAAACAGGGCTGTGCAGCCCTTGCAGTGGTTGTGTTGGGCAGCTTTTGGGTGCCTGATGGCTCTGCTGAGTTAAACAGGGCTGTGCAGCCCTTGCAGTGGTTGTGTTGGGCAGCTTTTGGGTGCCTGATGGCTCTGCTGAGTTAAACAGGGCTGTGCAGCCCTTGCAGTGGTTGTGTTGGGCAGCTTTTGGGTGCCTGATGGCTCTGCTGCTCAGCTGTTCTCATTGGATGCTTGTGTGGAAGCTTGCCACGCACAAGTGGAGCTTGGCATAAGCAGTGTTCAGAAGGGCTGAGCTGTTTTTTTTATAGCCTGGGCAAAGGAGCACGTAGTGAGCTTCTGAACAGGGCTGTAAACTTCAGGCCATCTATGGAAATGGAATGAAAAATGGCAACTGTATTAAAATTAATAACATTGCAAGTAAAGAAAATGTATGCTAAGTTATTTTGTGTGCCTTTAAGAGTGCTGTTTGTGCAGTTGTCAGAAAAGATCTCAAAGTGGCATGAGATTTCAGTTGCGTATCTGATAATGTACTTTGGAAATTCTGATTTTTAGTAACAGTGGTGAGAATAGGAAAGTGTTTTTCAAGTTGTTCTTTGCTTTTCAGCTTTCCCCTGCGTTGTATTTTCCTGTGAATAATAACTGCAATACAGCTATATATCTCCAGCTTCCTTGAACAGAAGTTGTATGTATGCAAAAGGCCAAAAAAATAGTGCTGCAGATTTTTCCCGCTACTGCAACCAAGTCACCCTGCCATTTTGAAAAGAATTCTTTGAACTGTTCTCTCTAAATGTGCACAAAATATGAATGATCTTAAAGTGATTACAGGTGCAAGCAAAAAGGGGAATATGATTAAAAAATGCTGTCTTCCAAACTTTTACTCAAGGAGGTGACATGATGAGTGTGTGCATTATCTACAGCCTTTTATGCAGTTGAGTGTAAGAGAAGCTGTCTTCAGATGTCAGAAGCTGCCAAGTACTAATTAGTGAGATATAAATTAAGTGTTGCTGAGGTGGCTCTGTAAACCTTACCTGTTACTTTTAAATGTTTGTATTTAATTTATAAAGAAATTACTATCTAATTTGATGGGATGTTTTGTTTAGTATGACCAACTTCAGCAACTGTTTGAACATGCTAGTGTAGGGAACAAGAGAAATGTATCAGCTGTAAATGAGCAATATGCCTTCAGGGAAGTAAGGTTGAAGGGGCAAAGTAAGGTGAGAGACCTGCAATTGTATTTTTTGAAATATTCTGATATATTTCAACTCTTTAAAGAACATGGCAGACAAACCCAGGGCATTGTAGAAGGTAAGACTTTTAACAGCCTTGTGAAATACTGGTTACAAAATGTTCGTTGTAATGGTGAAACTTGCACTTAATAGTTGGAGGTAAATGAGCTGTTTCCAAATGCTTTGACATAATGTATGAAAATTTGGCTTGAACTTTGTGCTCCACTTTGCAGGGACTTTGATCTCTCAGTGATTAGAGAAAAAAAAGGGTGTATGTGGAGTGGATAGGAATTAGAAGTGAAGCTGAAGTAGCAACATGTAAATAGCTAAAGAACAGGTTAAGAAGGGCAATCAGGTAACCTCATGTGTGTTTAAAGTGTACATTCTGTATGGCTATTGTTATTAGCTGTTACAAGATGGGACTTTTCTTATGTTTCAAATATAACATTACAGTTCCTTATTTTTGACTGTGCTTGAAAAATGAGGGCCTACATGACACAAGAATATAGCTTTATTTTCTTGGAGTTATACGGTATTCACCCATTCCCGCTCATTCACCTTTCTATCAGTAAATTTCATTGTTGCTGCATTAAGTTCCTGACAGAGCATGAAGTGCTCTCCCACACACTGGAGGTGCCAGACAGTGTTTTCATTATGCATTCCATGCTGGAGAGTCATTTTTCACTACCGCAGGGTCGTTAGGTTCTTCCTTTCTACCTGTGTGCCAGAATAAGCAAATGCTGTTGGTACTTGTTCTTTCAGCTCCGAGCCCTGTGCACTCCCTCAACAGCAGCCTTTGTTGCTTGGTGCGCCACAACAGATCCTTGCTATCCCAGTTCTCTGAAGGAACTTTGTAACTCATGCATTGCAAAAGTGGTAATCTGAGGGTTAGTTTTGATGTCCATGTCAACAGATGCTCCGTGGCCTCAGAGCTGTGTTTGGGGTCCTGTGGGCAGGAAATGGTGTCCGGAAAGTGTCAGCAAAGCACCTTCTGCGTGCTCTGCTTTTAAATTTCCTAAAGAATGTGTAGCTGAGCATGGAGTGTTTTTATGATAGAACTGACATAATATGAATGTAGCAACCATCCTTGTAGGGATCCTGCATTACATATCTAGGAATAACGTACAATATTCAACTGTGATTTTAAAAAGACAAACAAGGAGATCAAATATCAAGTGCCACCAATGAAATAAGTACCTAATTGTTTAAAAGCATATAATGTGTAGTGTAGCTCACTCTGCTGACACTTAAAAGGCTGGTTTATATAAAACCAAGCAACTGCTGTGAAAATATTGAGTGGCACTCAACTCATGTAGTTGATCATTTTAGTCACTCTCTTACTGCAAAGGAAATCTGGGCAATGATGCAGATTCCAGGAAGATTGGACAGATGTGCATGAGATACGCACACTGAAATCAACACAACAAAAAGCAACTGTTATTTTAAGAAATTATATACCCTTCCAGGAAAACAGAGGAGGAAAAGTATCTAAAAACAATCTTCAATAAAACTGAAACAGTTGTGATTATCTACAGTTGTTTCACATTTTGCTTGCTGAATTTAATCGGTGGGATAATAGAGCAAAATATGATCACTCTTCACTCATAAAGTTATATTAAAACTGCAGAACATTTGGGAACATGCCAAAACATTATAGTACATTTCTGTAAAAATATTAATATGAAGAAAGAGATTGAGCTGATAAAAACAAGCCTATCATTAAAAGCAGAGCTCTGTATTTTCATTTTCTGATCTCTTTTAGTTGTAAAATAAACAAAAAAAAAAAAAAGCTTGATGGTTTGCTCAAGAAACTAGCTGTAAAATTGCTTTCAGGAGTAGCATTTCAGTGAGATGGACTGGTTTGGGATGAATGACACTTGAACTTCTTCAAGATGCATTTCTGGTGTGGAGGAATGAAGAAACAGAAGAAATTGACAGGTTTCAGCTTTCTTCTCTGTGGAGGTGTTTTGGACAAAATGATCAAGAAAATAATAGCCTGTTGCAAAACTGCTGAAATGCTTGGCATGTAGGGACCTTGTTTGTTAGTTATGACTGCTATTTGTGTAGAATTACATGAAAGTCAAGCACTTAATAAAAGTAACAAAATAAAAGCAAAAACTCCCTAAAAGCATCCTTTTAAATGGTAAAAAAATCACTTCCAGCCCGAAAGAACATAAATCATAGTCTTGGGCAAACTGTTGAGGTGGGTGAAGGAGTGGAGTGAGTAATGGTACAGCCCATGAACCACCTTTTTGAAACATCTCTGAAACCTTGCAGAAATGGCTTGCCATTGTGTTACCAGGTCTCTGTGTATGGAAGACAAGTGTCTGCTAAGGGTGGGGGTCAGGAGCCTCATTTGGAATGAAAAATGTAAACGTCCTCCCTCTGAATTATTTTAATTTTGAAGTCAGGCAGAGATCTGGGGATGGGAACAACAGTTCTTTACTAGTATGTATAACAAGGCAAACAAACAACAATAACTACAGCATTAACAGCAAAACAGAACCAGGGGCCCTGTGACAGCCTTCATCGGAAGGGATGGAGGAGAGACTTTGTTTTACAAACCCCTCGGGCAGTCAGTCCCGGTGCTCCTGCAGGGCTCTGAGGAACACTCAGCTGGAACAGCAGGGATGAGCTGAGATCCAGGGCTGGTGGCTGAGGTGTATCAGCAGCTCCGTGGCGGTGCCTGGCACTGCCACACGTCCCGGCAGGACAGGGGGTGCGAGGCCACCAACGAAGAAAAAGAAGCATCAGCTCTATCTGGGTTATAGTGAATTCCTTTCTCCAAGCAGCAACAGCTCTGAGTGTGTCCTGATCATAAATCCAAGAAACCAGCCAGCTTCCAATTGCCCCTTCCCCCCTAGGCCCAGCCAACTCTGTCTTCTCAAGCACCCAGCATTCAGGTTTCCCTGCAACTAATGGGTAAAAAATTCTATAGGTGAGAAGGAACAAAAAGGACACCTAATCCCCAACACCAGGGAAACCATTAGTAATGCTAGATAAATTTAATGTCCTTAACTGTTGCACTTTGTTGCAGTGGTCATTGCCAAGGATTCATACACAAATTTCTAGGCATATAACTTCAATAAATCTAAAAGCCTTAGCAAGAGCTTATAGCTTCTGCATCAGCATATGTATTTACGCCTCAGTATTTCAGGATTATAGTCTTGCATGTTTCTATTCTAGAATACTAGTGGACTATCGCCTCACTGGTCTTTCAAAATGGATTTTTATTAGTTTCTTTTAGGTCTGTCATAACTTTTCAAGTTGTGATGTTTGCTTTCAGCTGGTGAGAAGAATAATGATAATGTTCGGGTTTGACCGCGTAATGAAGTGTTATACCTGATCATTAATGAAAAATTCTCATCCAAGGGAGTGCTTGGGATATTTCTGTTCTTCTGTAATGTGTTCAGCTTTTCAGGAAATGTTATCAGTTAGAAAGTCAAGGTTAACAAGAAACAGTTAATATGAGAGAATAAAGCTGAGTTTCTGTGCTCGTTTCTTTGTTCCTAAGATGATCTTTTCCAAATGTTACCTGTGTTGGATTGACCTGTCCTGGGGATGCCGAACTCATAACACTGAATTCTGGTAGTGTACATTTTCTTTTGAGGTGAGAGAAGTTTTTGAGGAAGAGGAGAGTTGAAGAATGAGTAGCTTTAACAGGTTCTAAGACATATCTTCTCACACATTTGTTCACACTAATGTTTTTAAACCTGAATAATTCCTTGCAATGCTTATAATACAAGCATTTCAGTAACCAGAAGGTGATGGTAAAACTGACATTTAAACCTAAAGACTTCCTAAATTTACAAATACTGGTCTAAATAACAATAGTATTAACTACAGATGAAACCAGAAGGTAATAAATGAGTGATTTGCAGATGAAGTTCATCTCAACTTTGAAGAGGTTTGTGTGTATGTTTTTTTTTCTGTGACAGTGAAATTGTTTACTGCCAAAGAAGGGTAGGAAATGTGTTTTTGTCTGTCTTGAAATAAGAAGGTCATGTTCAAGCTATAGTAGGATGCTTATTTAAAAGTAGTAAAGTGGACACCTCATTTAAAATGGGAAATGATGTTGTGCAGGGCCTAAATAAAAGGTATTCAGTTTCTTATTCGTTTATTCTTGAAGGGCTTTGATTACATCAAGCTTAGCTTAATTATGGTGCTGGTAAACTGTTCTTTCCTAATGTTCAGTGTGGTTCCTCTGTGCCTGTCCTGTCTGAGCAAGAGGCTGATCCAAGCAGCACTATAAATTACCTAGAATACAGTTTTGCACTCTTACCTGTTTTTCTTACTGCTTCCTGCAGTTCACTTTCAATCTTAGCTGACCGTATCTTGATAAAAATCAAAGATGAGGAGACAAAGAAGCACAAACAAGTAAAAATGGTGTTGAGAACCGAACAGCTTGGAATATTTATCAGTCCTCATGTTTCTTGCCAAATGTCTTTTGTTGTATGTGTTGATGACAACAGGTGTTTAATTGGCTCAATATATTATAATGCATTGTTATAAAAGAATAAATTTTATTTTTGTCGTTGCTCCATTCTAGTAGGAAAAAGTTAGATATACCAAGTATAATTGCTAAGTTTTATTTTACCTCCCTTTTTTTTCCCATTGGAATGATCTGAAGTACTGAAAGATGCCTTCTAACCCTCCCCTCTCCCTTTCTTCCCTCATCTCCTCTATATCATGAGTTTAAAATGTGACTGAAGGGTGTCTGTGCTAAACCTCCGCCAGAGTGACTGGGCTGCTCTTGAACTCTGCCCCAGAGGCACAAATTGGGCAATGTGGTTTAAACCATCACCTAGGCAGTGTTGTGATTTCCTCTGAAGAGTTATGGATGTGGAGCATTCTCCAAGAGAAGCTGCTACTAACATCCTGGGCCACACCTGGGAGGTGTTCCTATGCTGGGGGAAAGCCAGGCAGGCCATGATTTCTCTTCTCAGTCTGCAGAGTTCCCCCTTGAGCTCTGTATGCCTGGGAGGTCTATGGAAAGCAGGAGCGTACTTGAGTGAAAAGTCCAGTAGCTGCTGCTTGTTTCTTTGTAAGTATCAGAAGCTCAGGGGTTGTTTAACCTGAAACATGCTCCGCTAGTTAGATTGCTTGTAAATTAATTCACTGCTTTTTCTGTCCAACTTCAGTAGAAAGTGAAAGCTGCAGTGAATGGTTTGCAGCAGGAAACACCATTTGAGTATTTAATAGAAAGGAAATAGGTATGAATTAATGAGAAGTGTTTGCAAACTGTGTTAGAGGTGGTGACAGGGCTAGAAAAGTGTTTGCTAATCAAGAATTGTGTTCTCTGGCTCTTAATTCTTACACAATAATTGTGTTATGAATACATGTCAGCTGCACGTGCCTTTGAAAAACATGGATACTTGAATAGGTGGGTAATGGAAAAATATGTCAGAAGAATGTACTGCAATGTATTTATCTATAAATCTGAAAAGCTTACATTGTATTTGATTTGATCACAAAGACTATCTTCCTAGGAAGATTAATGCATCATTCTGTGTAAACACTGAAACATTTGGGGAATTTTTCTTCTTGTCAAAATATGTTATAGCAGAAATGTGGGATCACACATTTTGGGTCTTAAATGTTGTTTATGAAACTTTGATGCATGAAGTGAGATTTATTTGGAAAAGTTCTATTAAACAGGTTGTTTGCACTTTCATGACTTTCTTCATGAAATTTTGAAGATCAGACATTGGTAGTTGAACACTGAGGATTTAATTTCCAAACCAACCATTCAACAACTAAATCATTCAGTGCAAATTTCATGATAAATCTATTAGCTGATAAACTTGGCAATGTGTTTAGAAACAGTTGTAAATAATGATAGTTGCTAAGTAGAAAGTAATATTATAGAAGAAATAACAGCACTGACAAATAAAACTATTAGTAAAAGTGAAATTAAGTGGCACACTTTAACTACTGCTAACCTCTACAAGTAAATAAGACCTTAAGTTTAGACCTCAGTTAAAGTTTAAAACTGTGATATGACACCATGGGTCTCTAGACCAGCCTGTGAAGAGCCTTAGGTAATAGTTACACTGTGTAATGCAGCACGATGCTGAAGGGGCTGGCAAAAGGATATTGTTTGAATTTTTGGAATGTACTATTCTAAGCATATTTTCATAGACAAATTTTAACATTAATATGATAAAATTGCCAAATTAGAGTTGTATGTAAGTTTGAGTGGGTTGCATTTACATCTTCAACTGGATCCCATTTTGTTCTGGGAACGTGTAAGGAACACTTCACAGAATTACTTTGGAAAAGACAACTGAGGGCTAGTTCACATATGTAAAATTTATTCCCCAAGTCAACTTTAAGTTGCTGAAGGTTTAAAGTGTTTTCAAAGTAGAACTAATTTGAGGAAAACTCCATCAGTGACATTGTGGAAGCACATAATGTGTGTTTTTTGCAGTGGCTAATTGATAGGAGCTGTATAATTCAGTGTACTATGTAATCCATTTTTTAACCAAAACACGTAGATTACTTGAGGGAGGGTTTGATTGCCTGTGTCCTTGAAGGAGAGTAGAGCAAAAAATTGAATGTAGGTCACCACTGAGTTGTGGAGTTTTACACTAATTCCCATTCAGCCTTCACTGTTGTCCAAAACTCAGAGCACAGTTTAAAGAGATGCTCTTGATTGCGTAGTGACTCAGTAGGGCATAACGTAGCTTTTTCCTCCCCTAGTGCTAGACAGAAATAGAATGATCTTCCTGAGTGGTATGAGGCATACCCCAGCTGTGTGCCCTCTGACTGCTGTACCTGAATACACCTTGGGACTTGTGTCTGAGCTTGGGGAGCTAACTGGGAGGTGACAGAAGCCTTGGAGAATAAAACATGGCATGAGGAAGGGACACAATGCTAAGCTTGTGGCAGCCCTGTTCAAACAGCTGACTTGTCTAAATATTGTCACTATCAGAGTCCTGATAAAATGTTGTAGTTGCCATGCAGTGGAATGATCCCATGCCATGTATTCATGCCTTCAAAAGCAGCAGAACAAGAAGTAAGACCTAATTTATTAATATCTATTTTACCTTCAAGTTTTCTTCTAAATGCTTTCTTCACTTAGATAATAAATAATAAATTAATAGCTTGAATAGTTTGAAACAAGTGGCTAGCCAAGAACAGCTGAGCACATTTTTCAGAATATTTACTTGACTGTTGCAACTTCTTATGATTTTATTGTATGTTTTGGTTACCACCAGCTTGTTTGAAAACTGCTATAAATACATATATATAAATAAACATCTATTGAGATTTAAGCACTTGTATATATGGCAGCCTCTCCTAGAGCTTATTTGCTCTACTGAATATTGTTGAGTGATGGAGTTCTGCATTTATTCTGAGGCTGAGTTTTAGTGTTTTGATTTGGGGAGGACCTCCCTTAGAGTTTTTCAGCTAAGTAAAAGGAAAGTTGAGACCAACAGAGTACCTTAAGTAGTGGTTGGACAGAGTCTATGATCTTTGAGAAACAATCTGGATGTTGGTAAACAAGCTTCATTAGGAATCTTGAAGTTTAATTAACTCAGTGAAGTTAATGAAAGTTCTTGAACCACCTGATTAGAAATGTCATCATAACCTTTTCAAAGTGGTGAGGTCTACATTTTTGTTTATGCTAATTTTGGAGGCTGGATATAAGATATTTTTTCTCAGTTGCATATTTTGTGGCAAAAAAATGTTTGTTAAAAGCATGATCACACCATATTAGAAAAGAAACAGGTTTTTCCTGGCCAAATTAATACAAAGTTGCTTTAAATTAAGATAAATCTTTTAATTTATATTAATATTACTAGCACATTTTATCGTGTTGTTTTGTCATGGAAAAAGTGGATTCTAGACCAGACAGCTGATATAAAATTCTCAGTACTGTCTCTCTTTCTACAGACATTTCCGTATAAAATTAAACAAATTGGAATATGCATTAATCTCTTTTCAGACCATAGGAAAGAGAGTAATTTTCCTGTATCTAATGAGCATCTAGCCAAAACTTAGTGAGAGAATTTGAATACTAGGAACTTGAGCACAACATGTACTTTGATTTTTGAACTTTTACAAAGTAATTGGCATTTACATTTTCTTTGCTTTTTTTTTTTTTAAAAGAAGATTTGACACCCACGACTGGGTGGCATGAATTTGAAATCTGTAGGAATTGCGACCAAACTGATTTAAAATCTTACTTTTATGTGTATTATTAATTAGATTAACCATGCTGATGCTGGATACAGAGTTAAATGGGAGTGCATGAAAATATTTCTATTCAAATTGTGGGGCTTTTAGGTAATTCCTTACATCTGTTGCTCTTGTGGAAGTAGCTAATGCACCTGTGTCTTGAACAGTCTGCTGAATACTAGAAAAAGGTGCCACTTTCAGAGTTCAGGTTAGCAAAGCCATAACCATAGCAAGTAGCAGAGTGCTCTGACCACAGGCTCTGGGCAGCAGAACTGCTGGTTTCCTTTTTCCACGCTTGCCTCTTGGTGCTGCCCTGTGCTCACCCTTGCCTGCATCCAAAGAATGCAATCTGTCTGATCATTCCTACTTAGGCTTTCATCACTTCATGTTTAAACTAATTTTCTGTGGTTACTTACTATTTACTCTTCATCATTGCCTTATCTTCTTTGCTGCCCGCATGCTTTGCCTTTCTCACCACTCTGCCCTGCAGTCTGGTGTACGTCCCCATTCCTGCAGTGCTTCTTGGGCCTTTTCCGTTTATGCATTTCAGATTTGTTTCTGGAGTTTTGTTTTGTCTCTTGATTTTGCTAGAAGACTGGTCCTGTTATTCCTGTGTTTATTGAAATACATCTTCAAATTTTTCTGTGTAGCAGATAAGTACCCCCTACTCATCAGAGGAGAACTAGAGCTCTATTGAAATTCCTGCAGTTCTCTAGAACCTGAATATGAGAGTCTCTTCCTTCATTTTTCTCCTCTAAAGAAGAAATATTCAATTTGGTTTCATTGGCTTCCTCTTGCATCATATTCAGAGCATATTTTTGTACGTTCTCACTGTACAGTGAAAACAGTCTTTGATGTTGTCTTGCACCACCAAAACTCAAAAGGAGAAAAGAATTCTTAGCACTGATATTCTGATGAAGTTCTATTTCCTTTGTCTAGGTGGAAAAAACCCCTCACCACTTGAAAGATGAAGTTGTGGGAAGGAACTTAAAATTTTGACACAAATTGTTCAATAAAATGATTTTAGGGTTTACAAGCTGTAAGATACTGACATTTTTTTGGCAACTGTCAAAAGGAGGTTTTAACCAAGCTGTGTATTTTATTTAGAACCATATTTTCTTGAAGAAAGTTGACATTAGGCAGTAGTTTGTAAGGCAACAGACAAGTGTTAAGGCAAGATTATTCATATAAATGTCTGTGCTTCATGTATTGCTATGTAATGCTTATTGACCAATATATGCATATATGAGCTGCTGGGATGTCTCAAGAAATCAGAAATGTGGGCCAGTACCAGATTTACTTTTCCTGAATTGTCTCAGAGTTCATTTATCAAATTCCAATATGAAGTTAAGTGATTCCTCATTTAAAACTGAACTAAAGAACACTGAGCGGAGGGTTTATCTTTCTATTTCTTAACAAATCAGTACTCACAAATGTGACTAAAAACTACTTGGGGTGTTTGAATGCAGAAAAAAAAGGCTCATGTCATAGAAAAATCAAGGCAGTAAGAAATACTGAGCAATAGCACTTTTTAGAAGCCTAGATTATAAACTCCAGGAGCCGATCAAGATCTTGGCAGAGTAAATGCTATATAAAAAACCAGCAAGAGTCTTGTGCCAATGCATAGCTCTAGGCTGACCCAAAAACTGCCATGCAAGGCAGGGAAGTGCAGTGTACTCTGTTGTGTGTTTGTGCTTTTATAGGGCATTTCTGCTTGTGTGTGTTTGCAGAAGAACTGACTTGGGGTGGTGCTGGCCATCTAAAATTGTCTGAGGCATAAGAAGGTCTGAAAGACAGATCATCTCCTACTGTTGATGTAGATGGAGTATGTGCAAATAAACCAACAGGGATTGTTGTCAGGATGTTTCTGGCTATGACTAAATTAAAAGATGTGTCTCCTTTAGGAAAGTGAGCATGAGTTACTGAGCATAGACTTTTTTTCTCCTTAGATATATTTTTTGGGAGCCATGAAAGATGCTTTGTTGCATTTCCCTATTGAGAATGAAATCTGAAAAGCTCAGTTATTTTCCAAGTGGTTGCCCAGAAATGGAAAATTAAGTTGAATACAGGTGCTGGTTTAGAGGCAGTTTTTTTCAGAAGCATTTGAGAGAAAGTATTTTTTTGCCAAGTAAAAATAATGTAGGCTCATGGAGAAATTGAGCTGCTTTCTATGCTAATTCATGGGATTATTTGGAAAAAAAACACACACAGAATCACTTGGAAGAATCTCTTGGAAGAGACCTCCAAGATTGAGTCCAACCCAGCCCTAACCTCAACTAAGCCATGGCACTGGGTGCCACATCCAGTCTGTTTTTAAGCACATCCAAGGATGGTGACTCCACCACCTCCCTGGGCAGACCATTCCAATACTTTATCACCCTTTCTGTAAAAAACATTTCCTAATATCCAAACTATATTTCCCTTGGTGCAGCTTAAGACTGTGTCCTCTGGTTCTGTCAGCTGCTGTCTGGAGAAAGAGACCATCCCCCACCTGACTACAGCCACCTTTCAGGGAGTTGTAGAGAGTGATGAGGTCACCTCTGAGTCTCCTTTTCTCCAGGCTAAACAACCCCAGCTCCCTCAGTCCTTCCTCACAGGGTTTGTGTTCCCAGCCCCTCACCAGCCTCGTTGCCCTCTCCGGACGCGCTCAAGCGTCTCAACGTCCTTCCCAAACTGAGGGCCCAGAACTGGACACAGAACTCAGGTGTGGCCTCCCCAGTGCTGAGTACAGGGGAAGAATGACCTCCCTGCTCCTGCTGGCCACACTATTCCTGATCCAGGCCAGGATGCCCTTGGCCTTCTTGGCCCCCAGGGCACACTGCTGGCTCATGTCCAGCTGCTGTCACCAGCACCCCCAGGTCCCTTTCTGCCTGGGCACTGTCCAGCCACACCATCCCCAGCCTGTAGCGCTGCAGGGGTTGTTGTGGCCAAAATGCAGGGCTCAGCACTTGGACTTATTAAACTTCATCTTATTGGACTCTGCCCATCCATCCAACCATTCCAGGTCTCTCTGCAGAGCCCTCCTAACCTCCAACAGATCAACACATGCTCCCAGCTTAGTGTCCTCTGCAAATTTACTAATGAAGGACTCAGTACCCTCATCCATGTCACCAATAAAAATATTGAACAGAACTGGCCCCAGCACAGACCCCTGAGGGACACCACTGCTCACTGGCCCCCAGCTGGATGCAGCCCCACTCACCACCACTCTCTGGGCCCGGCCATCCAGCCAGTTCCTAACCCAGCACAGAGTGCTCCTGTCCAAGCCGAGGGCTGCAGCTTTTTCAGGAGTGTGCTGTGGGAGACAGTGTTAGAGGCCTTGCTGAGGTTCAAACAAACAACATCCACAGCCTTCCTGCATCCACCAGCTGGGTCACCTGGTCATAAAAGGAGATCAGATTGGTCAGACACACCCTGCCCCTCCTAAACCCATGCTGGCTGGGTCTGATACCCTGGCCATCCTGTACATGCTGTGTGATGACACTCAGTATGAACTGTTCCATTACCTTACCAGGTACTGAGGTCAGGCTGACTGGCCTATAATTATTAGGATCCTCCTTCCCACCCTTTTTGTGAATGGGTGTCACATTGTCCAGCTTCCAGTCATCTGGAACCTCACCAGTGAGCCAGGACTGCTGGTAAATGATGGCGAGCAGCTTCACAAGCTCATCTGCCAGCTCCCTCATCACCCTGGGGTGGATCCCATCTGGTCCCATAGATTTATGAATGAACATCCAAGGGGCTCAGGAGTTCTCTGACTGCCTCTTCCTGGATAACAGGGGGACCATTCTTCTCCCTGACACCATTTACCAAACTAGGAGAACAGTTGTCCTGAGGACAAGCCATCTTCCCACTAAAGACTGAGGCAAAGAAGGTGTTAAGCACCTCTGCCTTCTCATCTGCAGTTACTAAGCTCCCTCCTGCATCCAATAAAGAACAAAGGTAGGTCTTACCCTTCCTTTTACCATTAATAGATTTGTAAAAACATTTTTATTATTCTTTGCAGAAGTTGCTAAATTAATTTCAAACTGAGCTTTGGCCTTCCCTTCCCAAGGTGACACGTTCTCTTTTTTATTCCCAAGTTCCCATCAGGCTGGATGTTGGCCTCGTCAACTCATCTTTCGGCACCCAGGAACAGTCTGTTCCTGTGCCCTCAAGATCTCTGTTTTGAAGCATGGCCACCTTTCCTGGACTCCTTTGTTTTTAAGGGCTGCTTCCCAAGAAACTCTCTGAATGAGGCACCTAAGTAGGCCAAAGTCTGCCCTCTGGAAGTCCACTGTAAAAGTCTTATTGATGTTCCTTCTGATTTCACCAAATATCAAAAACTCTATAATTTCATGATCACTGTGGCCCAAGCGGCCTCCAACCACCACATCTCACACCAGTCTATCTCTATTTGTAAACAACAGATCTAACATAACCCCTCCCCTGGTGGGTGCACTTCACCAGCTGTGACAAAAAGTTGTCCTCCACACACTCTAAAAACTTCCTGGACTGCCTCTTTTCTGCTGTATTAAGTTCCCAGCAGATATCTGGTAGGTTAAAGTTTCCTAAACGAACAAGGGCTGGTTATCCTGAAACATTCTCCAGCTGTTTATAGAATAAATTGTCCACCTCTTCTTCCCAATTGGGTGGATGATAACAGACTCTCAGTAGGATGTCTTTGTTGGCCTCCCCCTTAATTCTTGCCCATAGCCATTCATCATTACTAGTTCTAATACTCATGGCATCAAAAGCCTCCCAAATACAAAGGGCCACCTCTTCTCCCTTTCCCGTCTCTTCTGAAGAGCTTGTAGTCATCCAGTGCAGTGCTCCAGCTATGTGAGTCATCCTACCACGTTTCTGTGATGGCAACTACACCATAGCTCTGCTGTTACACCATGGCCTCCAGTTCTTCTTGTTTGTTTCCCATGCTGCATGTGTTAGTGTGCATGTACCTCAGCTGGTTTGGTTATTGGCTACTTGGTTAACTTTGGTTAATGGCTACTGATTTCACTCCTAACTCGGGTTTACCACTCTTGGGCCTGTTTCCAGACAGCCCAGCTGCATCCCTTTCCCCCTTCAACCCTAGTTTAAAGCCCTCTCAATGAGTTCTGCCAGTTCATGAAGTAAAGTCCTTCTGCCCTTAACAGAGAGATGGAGTCCATCCAGTTCCAGCAGGCCAGGTGCTGAAAAAGTTGCCCCATGATCAAAGAACCCAAAATTCTGCTGATGACACCAACCCATGAGCCACTTGTTGATAATGTGGGCTCTGCTATTCCTTCCATCATTTTTCTCTGCCACCAAAGGGACTGAGCAGAACACCACCTGTGCTCCTGCCCTATCAACCACTTGACCCAATGCCCTAAAGTCCCTTTTAATTGCTCTGACACTCCTCTTTTCAGTCTCATCACTGCCAGCCTGGATTATCAGCAGTGGGTGAGAATTAAAGGAGTGAATCAGCCCAGTAAGTCTCTCAGTGATACTCTGTACCTGGGCACCAGGGAGGTACAGACCTTCCTGTGGGATGGGTCTGGCCAACATATGGGGCCCTCTATTCCCTTCAGAAGGGAGTCCCACATACCCTGATTTTCTTTTTAATATTAGAGTCCTCTAATATGATGAAAAATATGAAGCTTGTTATTGAAATTTACTAACATTAACTCTTGTTCTGCTCTTTGTATGCACATTGAAAACAGTTTGCTCAGGCAGTGAAATTGGTTGCTTTGGTAGGTATGGTACCAGAATAACGACTGCTTCTTGTTTGCAAGTGTAGAACTCTGGCTATGAAGGAGAATTCAGTTACAAATTTGTTTGAGAGTGTAACACAAAACGTTAAAGTCAGTGTTCTCAAGCAAACGTTGTGACTTTGTTCGTTGGTTTCAAAGCTGTTTGGCTGGTAGGAAAGAATGCATGATGGCTTTAAACTGATCCATCTTAGTTCACATGGCAGACTAAAGTCATAAGGAAAAAAAGTAAAGCTTTTTTCTTTCTCTACACCTTCTTATAGACAGAGGGGCCCTGAATTAGCAAGGCAGAAAATCCTGTCAGAAGCCATTTTCCTTGCCTGCTTTGTTGGATCTTAATGAATTGTTGTAGGAGCTGTCCTGAAGATGGAGATGGTGTGGTGCTTGCTCCGAGTGTCACAGACAGTGGGAAACTGAAGTACATCAATAATCAAAAATCCACTGAAAGCTTAAACTTGTCCAGCAGTAGCCTGGCCTTTTTGTTATATATGTAACACTTAATTTTGACCAACAACTAGGCCTTCGTCTTAATATAAAATCACTAGTTACTATTTGTTGTATGCAGGTCTTAAGGGCATTTCTCCATGGGCTATAATGTAAAAGAATTGGATGAGAGTGGCTTTAATGGCTGTATTATCTTGAACAGCAGAAATTTAAAGCATCAAAAAGCTAAATATAAATCTAGAGTGTATCATCCAGACACCTCACAAAATCTCCGTTGTGTGTGCTCTGCCTGCTATAGGTACCTCAGTCACAGCAAAGAGCTAACAGTGTTAATGCAGCTCGCAAAGTTTCTACGTTGATATTTTTGTTCCTTTTGGTGGAAAACATGGATCATCTCTCTCTTTTTTATTTTTTTTTTGACAAATTACTATGGAGGGAATGCTTGCTTTTTTTTTTTTTTCTCATTTTTATGTTTCATTTGCTTTACAGCAAATTATTTATTTGGTTTTAGTTTCCTTACCTTATTTTCTACTTTTTGAGGTGATGTTTCTGTACTCTTAAACCCCTTCAGAAGCTGACTACATTACTTCTTTTGAATTATATTTTTCCTCATCCTCTAGTGCCTTGTTCTCTTTCCTTCAACTTTCTCACATCTTTCTCCTGTTGATATGTCTCTTATTTCCCAGAACTTCTACCTTTCCAAATCTTCTGACTTTGCTGTTGTCTGAAGATTGTATTTCATGTATCTGCCTCAGTTAAACTGATTTTGATGCTGTTTCGTTGCTACTATTTTTCGGTATGACTGCAGTAAGGGAATTTTTGTGCTGTTGGAAATACCTGCGAGCAGTAAAATTAGTTCCTGCTAAGTAAGGGAGAAGATACTTTGAGGAACACAATTGTAAGAAACATTACAGGTAGCATGGGTTAAAATTACAAGCTGTAATGCTGAATAGCTTTGAAAAAATCCAGCATTGAGGCTATTTCACTCAAGTTAATATTCATCAGCTTGTATGTATTTTGATCTTGGTTTTAGATTTGAAGTTTGATGTAAAAAAATGAAGATGGTAGAGGCACAATTCAGGTTGCTCCTGGATATTAACTGCAACTTTAAATTTGAAATCCCCTCCTGCGACATTTGACCCTTAAAAAATTAATACTCTAGCACAAATAAAACCTTTCATTGAGACTATAATATCTATGACAAAATGCTAGGAGAATGTTGGTATCAGACATTTATCTTTCATGCTGTATGCTTGATAAAACCACTTATGCAATGTTGGTTAATTGCAACATATTTTTTCCAAATTTTATCTCCCCAAAAAACTTTCCACATTGGCTACAAATGATGTGGGATCCTGTTTTTCAGTAAGTGTGACCTTTCCTGGTGTGTTTTCTAGGTGCATCTGCTTGCCTAGTTGGCCCTTGCAAGTTGGCTCTTGCATTTGCTCAATGTAGGCTGCTGCTGATTGACTGGAGCAGGTCTGATAACACTTGGGATATTGTGTTTGGTTTGGACTCACTGTATTGGATTGAAATACCCAACTGAATTCATGTCAAGAGTTTCATTGAACTCATATGTGCTACTGGTGTTTTTATCATAAACTGTGAGGACTGAAGTTGGCCTTAGATGAAGTTTCAGGACTTGTTACCAGTCTGGGATGTGTTCAGTCCCGTGTCCTTTCACAAATGTTTTTAAGTGCAATTCCACAACAAATATTTGGAAATGCCTATAAACCCTATAAAGTGAAAGCGAGGTACAATCTTGTGTGCTCTAAGAGGCAATATTAATGTCAGAGATTACTGCCTCTACTGTAGCAGAATGCCTCTTGATGTGGTAGAGCTAGGAAATAAGGAGTGGACCATACCTGTCCTTCAGAATTACAGGCTAAGAAATCTATCCCTCTCTCTGTCTCTGCTTGTCAGTTCGCAAATGTAGTTTATGACATAACCGTAGCGTTGGGTTAGAACAGTGGGTGAAGAGAACAAAGAAGAGGACAAAAGTTTCTGTAGTCAGCAAAGCTGGTGAAATTCCAAGAGACATCTCAATAGTAAATATGACTATATGGTTAATGATGGGTATCTCTGGTTTACTCCTATTTATCACAGTATCTACATCTAAAATACATACTATGATCCCCATCTAACTTTAAGAACACAAAATATTCTTTTCAACCTTCAGACAAGTGAAAGCTAAAGAACAACACTTTCAAAAACATATTAAAAAAAGAGAGGAATCACTCCCACTTTCTCTTTAGTTCTGCAGTGGCATTTTGGAAGTGTAGCACATAGATAATACAACCTGCAAGCTACTGCATGTTCAGGGTAATAAGAAAATAATTAAACAGTAAAAAAATAAAAATAGCAAGTTTCTCTCATTAATTTTGTAATTTTCAATGTAAGGATCCAGCTCAAGGAGAATTGGGTACAAACGCGATGGGAATATATCTTTCTGCATATTTTCTTCCACTACTGCAAGTGTCCTTAGATATTTTAATCTAATATTTTAATCTAAATGAACAGATGATTAGAGAGAAAACCAAACCACTGCTCTTACCAAGTTTCAATAATAGAAGCTGACAATGCCACTTCTCTTGCAGAATATCTTCTCAAGTTAAGTATTTTTTTAATCCTGTATCAAAGCTGATGATTTTTAAAATGAGTGGAAGACAGTGAAATGTCTGAGTTATGCCATCCTGCCTTACGGTGTATCTTTTTGTAGGGTTGGAGCCAAGTGTTTTCTGTTGGACTGTTCTAATCCCTTGTCTCTTCTGGTAGAGGTATCTCCTAAGAGTGCGAGGCCTGAAAGATTGCTGTGGGGTTTTGTGAGCCATTGTGAACCAGTGGGAGGGTAACTGCAGCAAAGAGAACAGCTCACTTCCCGTTGCAGTGTATAGAAGGGATTTTTTATTTCTTGCAGAGAATAAGGAGATATACAGTGTATATTTATGCCTAATAAATATTCCTGTCTTCAATGATCGTGTACTGGAGTAAATTCAATTCATGGTTCAGGTGTGACTTGGTACCACTAAGCAAAGCCACACACTAGTTAAATTTGTGTAGTCAGTGGTTACAGTAAGCTCAGAAAAGCGAGAAGTGTGGCAGTGACTGATTCACCCAAGACAGGAAGAAAAACTCTTCCTCTGCTTTTAGCAGAAGAGAGGAAGAAAAACTCCATTGCACAGCCTCCTCTGAGTATTGTTCTTGCCATGATCAAAATTGGCAAAGAATCTTTTTAAATATTAAAGTGAAGTAACACAAAAGTGGGAGTGAGGAAACCACATGTCACTTAAACTGCAGGATGCATACCTAAAACAGTATTGGAGGTGCAATCGATAATGAATATCTAAGCACTAATTTCCTTCTAAAATACCTGTATGCCAATTTTAAACATCCAAGGTCATGAACACACAAAATCTGTACAAAATGTACAAACTGGTAATTGCAATTTAGAGAATTTGCTTGTTCTTTTTGAAACATATAAAAATACTCTTCTGAAGTCTGTTAGAGTGCAGAGGCAAAAGAATGTAACTTTGGAAAACACACAGCACTGATTTACATCCTTTCCTATTTAAAAAAAACCCACATGTCCAATGTCTGAACACATTTAATAATATCCCTGTTCAGTCATTAGAGATTTTAAAAGGAATACTTACATTTAGGTTAAAGAAAAAAAAATTGTATTAAGATATCCTCTTTACAATGCAGGAAAAAGCCATTTCTTTCATGATTGATTACTGTTATGACCCATATAAAATATGGTAAAAAAAAAGGTATCATCAGTAAGAGTGTTCAAAAAGCATTGAAAACAAGCACTTGATCAAAGCTGAAAACAGCTCAAAGATGCTGTTTCTAAGTATAGGTTATACTTGTAGTGTTTATTCTGTAGGGAACTGGAATGACTTAACAGCAGATAGGTTTTGCAGTACTGTCCTAGGAATAGCCTTTTGTATTCTTTTGCTCTCAATGCAAAACCTGAAATGTAGTAAATGCACCAGAAAGGACAAACTCCAATTCCGTGTTTAGAACAGCATGCTCTGAGGCAGTCTGCACTTAATGCTATTAGTTGCAGTGTTTGTAACACAGCAATGCTTAAAGTATGGTTGTCATTCTTTAAACAAGAGCTTAAAAAGAAAAAAACCAAACAAATCCAACAAAAAAACAGCCCCAAACATAACACCCCAGAAGGCATTCTGAGGGCTGGAAGGTATTCAGAGAATCAAAACCACGAGCTGCAGACAGGAAGCAGCTGCTCAAACTCCTTCCCCCCATGCTTGAGTTAGGGAGTCTCGGCCTTGTGGACAAAATGAACCAAAGGATGAGCAGGACTGTGCTTGTGCAATTTAAACTTTCTCATTTCCCTGTAAGAAGTGTCATCTAGGGAACCTTTCTTGCTTTTGGACTAGTGACTGTAGTCACTAGAGTACAGGCTTTTGACTGTAGTCTCATCAGAGACGTAAAATTTGAAAAATGTGGTATTAAGCACAATTAAAATACATTTGTGTCCATTATTGGACATTGATTAGTCAAGACTTGCTCATTATCGTTCTGATAACATGATACTGAGTTTTACAGATTCCCAGAGAGCATTTGGTTTTGGTTTTCCTCCTTTAATGTTTAGGATTCGTGTGTGCAGTTCTGTCAGCCAGTCCCAGTGTTCTGCTTCCAGAGTTTGCATGATCAGAGTTACCACTTCTGATAAAAGGAGTAAAATGTTCAGTGTGCAAAAGAGGGTAAATATTGGCATCAACCTGTCCTTTTGGACAGCAGGTCATCTGTCCTCATATCTTTGAATGGCTTGTAAAACTTACATTCTAAAAGCTTTGCCTGCCTTCCTGTTCCAAACCGCCTGTCTCACCTCTCCTTAGAAGACTTTGGAGAAAAAAATTGCATCTTCTGTAGCTGTTAATTCCCCGGGGCTTTTGAAGTCCCAGCGGTTTGCATCTCTGTATTTAGCTTATCTACGAACAGATCGGCAACACCCAGGAAGGTTTATTTATTTATTTATTTATTTACTCTGCAGAAACTTTCCTGCCACTTCATTGTGGAGACACTAACACTAGGGAGAATGCAGAGATGAGACCTCCCTAGGGCAATGCATGTAGGGTATGAAGATCTGCGTGCCCAGAGCCAGCCAGGCTTCCCCCTGCAGCACAACAGTACCTCTGAGCTCTCCTGCAGCTGGAGCTGGGGCTCAGTGCTCAGAGGAGATGTGCATGACTGCCAAAACCAGCTTTTACAGCAGTTGTACCCTTGCTGCCTCTGCATGAAAGCATTTGGCACCTGGTTTCAAACCCTTTTTTTTCACAGTTGCTGGCAGGCTCCTGTCAGTCACAAAGACTTGGCTCGGGGTTGTGAATTTCTCTGCCATGGCTCCCTGGTACAGTCGGTCTATTTTCCTTACTGCTCCTATGCCAGTTCGAAGCCTTGATGGGAAAGAGGGGTGAAGTAGTTCTCAGATGTGTTTCCTTAGGGTGTAGTTCAGGGGAAATGAAGAATGGACACAGACAATGAGAGAGCCAGAATCAGGATGGCTGAAGGTGATGTCAGTGAGAAAACAGGCAGCATCCCACAGCTGGTGATTACCCCAGTGGAAAGTAAATTTGTGCCTTTCTTTTGGATTGCACCTATCAGTGTTCTATACCAAAAGCCTGGATTTCACCTGAATGAGGTGAAAATCAGGATATAGCTATATGTGAAGCTTTGTGTAATGAAACACAGATGATGACATTTCTACCTGCTGGAGGTCTGCCGTCTGTCCTGTTTCTAAGGAGGTGTTGGTGCAGGTGCCAAGGCTGTAAATTGTCTTTCACATCTTTGTGTCTGTATGGCTTTGACACTTCAGTGCATGCCTCAACAGTATCTAGTAGAGGCATATTTGCATAGCTGGCATTTGAAATCTGGCTTTTGTTTTTAAGGGCCTGTTAGAGGTGCCAGTATGTGAAACAAAGGTTTTCTTTTAGGTCAGGTTTTCCCTTCTCTCCCTGTTTTTTTTTTTGGGTTTTTTTTTTTTTGTTTGTTTGTTTGGTTTTTTTTCTTCCCCTTTCTTTTTCCTTTTATTTTAAGGAGTTTTCATTTATTTTGCCTTTTTAAAAAGCCCTTCATCCTTTCTCCTTCCCTAGAGGCTCAAGGTTTGATTAAAACTGGTCTAAACCAACATGGACTACTAACATGGTACCCAAAGGCAGATGGAGAGAAAATGTTCAATTTAACTTATGAACATGCTTTACTTGGAATAATATGCTCATTAGATCAGCAGCTGTGTAATCACCCTGAAGTTGTCTGGCTTAATGTATTTTCCTTTTTTTTTTTTTTTTCATCTGTTAACCAAGTAGAATAGAAATGTAGCAGTTCCTAGAGGTCTTTTGGTTCAAAAGTTGATGATGGATTAGTGTACAATATTAATACATATTAATCAATATATATATTTCAACTGCCTCCCACCTCCCTCTGTGCCAAATGAAGTATTGATCTAGGCCTGTCCAGAACCTGGTAAATTCTGTACAGTAGCAAAAGATAAAGCTTTCTTAATATAAGTAATTTGAGAATATATTTATGTATAGCATTTTCATCTTATCTCTGAGTGACAGAGACACAAAATGATGTTTCTCTTTCCTCTCCTTCTCACCAGTCTGGGAATGAGTGAAAACAGCTTCAGGAGAACTCACTCAGTATGTGGGCATGACTGGCAGTTCTGGCTTTAAAGTATCCTGGATATGTGGCAGTTAAAATTGGCCTCATAAGAGCCTCATCCCATGGTATGGAGAATGTATGATGTTGTGTTCTTCAGAAACACTAGATTTCTATATGCACTGGCTTTTTATTTTTCATGATCTGCCCAGAGATCTGACTTTTACTGTGTTTTAGGAAAACTAATTTAAGTGCCTGCATGGAAGCAACTGCTTTGATGCTCTAACCACAAGTGAGTCTTTCTAGGTTTTATTGGTATAAGCTATGAAACTGTTGCCGTCAATTACCATTTTCAGTTTAGGGAAATATCAGAAATAAATATGGGCATAGTCCTTACAGCAGCTGTCAGTAACATGGAATTATTTCTTGTTTGGGGAGACAGTGAGTTGCAAAATGATTTACTTCTGTTAATTCTAGAAGTGGAAAAGTATTTTTAAAACATACTTAATCTGTTCTTTAACTGGATGATTTGCAAGTTCTTTTTAAAGAAACAAGATTAAAAAGAGACACCACTAAAATACTTTAGAAAGGAACATTTTAAACTCAGACATGCTACTGCTATGGAAAGTAGTAAAATAGTCCCTCTAGTGTACTGCTGCTGTAAGCAGACACAGGAATATCTGATGTGATTAACTGAAGAGTATGGCTGCAGGAAATTACAAAATAATGGTTTGGCAAGGCGTATTAAAGTTCTTACATAAACTGGAGAGTCGGACCTACAACTGTAAGTCAAGTTAAGCCATAATAAATATCAAGAAAAAAAAAAAAAGCTGTTAGAATTCCTAATGAAGTAAAGAGTTAATGAACAGTGTGAGACCATTGCTCTTGCCAGCAGTGCCTGAAACATGAGGAGTAGAGCCACTCACCAGGGTGTGGGCTGAGGTGTGCTTCCTCTTCCAGTGCTGTAGGTTTGAATTTCATGTCATATTTTGCATAAACTGGCTATGTACTGAAAAACAAACTTGGATGTTCACATCTTCTTGAAGTGAGTGTGACTTTGATGTGACTTCTGAAGACCTGCTTAACCTCTGTCTCGTGTTAGGCAGCGCAAAGGAGCTGTACTGGGGTGGGTGCAGTGAGGCTTCCTTCTATGCCTCCAAGCCTCTTGCTAATATCTCCCAGTGTCAGGTGAATCCTAGAGTTATTGAGCTTTTCAGTGTGAAGGAATGTAGTCGTTGTGGGATGTTTGGAGTATAAATGTTTCTCTTTCTTTTGTGTGTTGTAGCTGGCCAGAATGTCAATTAGGAATCTTTACTCAGTAACTGTTTCTTGCTGACTGTTTCTGGTGTTAGTGTGTGTGCAAAGCTCTGCAGCCCTTTGTACAGTTTGTTGCAGAGCAGCACCAGGCATGGAATCCCTGTTGTTTTGGACTTCGTACAAGCAAGGAGTGCTACTTTTGCACTTAAACTAAGATCCAGACAAGCCTCTTTCAAAGTACAGGAGCATCTGTCAGAGTCCTTTCTTTGGAAGAGAGCTGGGTGATCATTTAGGGTTAAATGTGTGAAAGGGATTAAAGCACTGCTGAAAGGAAGAGAGCAAAGCAAAAAAAAAGCACATGCAAAGTGCTAAATTGAATGTTAGGGATTTTAATGTGCATAGTACATTGTAATTTTGGAGTTCAGAATTGCACAATATTATAGGTTCCCCCATATCAACTGTATAGGGCTTCAAACTAGCACTGTTCTGAAAAAGTCCTGAGTCTTTCTTTTGTAAGTTATTGAAAATCAGACACTGTGCTGCATTTAAGTTTATTTTGCTGAATGACTATTGAAATTCTGTTTATCTGGCAACTCAGCCCATACAGAACTGCAGTCATCCCTATGGACCTTGAAATCTGGGAACTCAGTTTTTTCTGCAGGGCTCAGAACCAAAGAACTGAAATTTCAAGTGGAAGGAGAATCTTGCTTTGCCCCACCTTTTTTTGGAGCAAATACATTAACATGTATATGATATGGGTAAAGTGTTTTGACCAGAAGTGGTAATTCCACGTGTGATTACTGGTGTAAGTATTCTTGACATTTCTCGGAATTCTTTAGGGAAACCACAACTGCAAGAAAAATGCTCCTCAGTAGACATGGTTCTGTTTCTTGATGGTGCTGTTTTAAGCTGTGGTTTAATAGGAGTGGTTCAATGGTTAAGCATTATCTTTTATTCTGTGGAAGTTGAATCAGTGTTCTAATCTTTACTAGACACTGGAATGCTTAATGGTTTCTGTTCTAAGAACAGGGAAGATTCTTATAGTCTCTGTTGTCCATAGTTGTACAGTTCCTTTCTCTGTCCTTTTCTCTGTGCATTTTCTGGTAAATGCTTCTCTGGCTTCCCCAGTGTGTGGGTGTCATCGTGGGCCTCTGTGCCTGCCCCCTCCAAGTTCTCACATTAGTTCCTGAAAGAGTTTTTCTATTCCTCTTATTTATAAATCTTGCTTTTGTTTGTGTTTATATTGATAGCTCTAAAATGTCACTTTGGGAATAACATTTGCTAGTTACCTATTTTTTTTTTTAATTTCTTTTTTGTTATCTTGAAGAAACTGTAATTAACTGTGAAGAGTAAGCCATGTATCTACTGAGTTTGATTATGCTAGATAAGTGAGAATCCCTCTAAGGAAAAGGTTCTATGTGGGTGGAATAGTTTGCAAAAGATTTTTTGTATGCTGGGAAATATCATGTTGAAACAAGTAGGGGATATTCAGTTCACCAGACTTGCCCCTCTTTGTTTTGAGAACCACAAAGCCTCCTGTGATTTTGCCCATCAGTGCCCACCCTTGTGTCAGGACAGATGATTTTGCCATTGAATCCCACCACATCTTGTCTCGTGTGGCTCAGTGCTCCTTGCAGCCCTGTGCAGGGATTCTTGCAGGTGTGCAGGGGCAAGCTCTGGTCTGCTACAAAAACCAGAACTCCCCAGCAACAGTAAGACTTGTTAAAGAAGTCTTTTTTCTCTTTTGACCTTTTGATTAGTGTGAAATAGTTTTAAATTAATTTTGTCATTTATTCAAGAAACTTTTATTCACAGTTTCTAAAGCTTATTCTAGACTACATTGCATTTCTTCTGTTCAGAGGGGAAATATGTGCCCTCATTTTTGATTATGTTAATGGCACATTTATTTTTATTATCCTTTGCTGTAAGGCAAAACGAGTTTTTTGTGGCATTAATTTTCACAGCAGCTGAAATGAACTCCAAATATTTCTTTCAGAGGATTAATCTAACATTAATTCTTCATTTTGCTCCTGTACCTATGAAATATGATTCACTATGAAGGCTTTGTAACTTCGGTTTAAGCTGTAGTTTGTGATATTTTTATGTGGCTTTTACTTTGTCATTCTCCTGTCTAAACATGTAGTTTACCTTTGAGAGATGATGCACTTTTAACTCTCTTTTATGGTAATGATAGTCTTGTAATTAGAACTTCAAAAATAAACAACTGAAATGGTAGAAATTATTCTCAAATGCCTGTGAATTGTAGAAATGTAGAATTGCTGTACTGAATTTTGATACTGCTGATAAAAACCTACTTTGGAGATTTCTCTTCAACTTAATATGGATTTTGATTTGAAAAGATACAGGCTGAAATTTCTGGGGAGTTCAGGGGAAGCCTTGTCATTGGAAGTATAGAAATTCAGGCAGGTTGTCATTTTGGGTCATTTTCTCTCTCTAGCAAATAAGACTTGCATATCTGAGTATGAGTAAATAGTTATGACAGGGAGGCAGGCAGAATCAAAGTAGGTCTTGTATTAATTCAATTGCCAGCAAAACAACTACGTGTGTGTGACCGTGTGTGTGTTCTACCCTTCCTAATGCTCCCCCTCACTTTGTGTGTAACCTCAGCGGGTACAGGAGGTATTCTCTTAGCATGAGCTCTTCCAGCTGCTACCGTATTCCGGCGGAGAGGAAGGGCTCAGGGCTCCTCCGTGCAACTTTGGCTGCGGGGCCGGTGGCAGCGGGCTCAGCCTCCCCGGCCAGCCCGGCTGCCTCGGCCTGCGGCTCCCCCTGGTGCCCGCCGTGCGCCAGAGCGCAGCTCCGCCTGCAGCTGCCCGAGGGACACCGAGCGTTTCAGGCGGCCTCCAGGACAGCATTTGATTACAGCTGCATCCAGGTCCAATTGTCTGTTTGGTACAGCCAGATTTTGTCTCTGTTTGTGTAATTTGATTTGAGGTAGTGCTGCTTATAATGAAACAATAGAGAACAAAATGTTTTATTGCTTTATTGTTCTACAACTAATCACGGTTTCTGTTTCTCTCTTCTGCAGGTGATAGAAACGCTTTCTAAGCTTTCCCGCACTCCTATTGCATTAGGCACAGGAATAAGGTATGCTGTTGCCATAGGGAATGGTGAGAGTGATGGTGTAATGCTCCTTGGAAAAGTTGTTAGAAGGCAGTATAGCCTGTGTCTGCCGCTAAGAACTTCTCTAGCTGTAAGGCAGAGAGCCAGGTGGGCAGCAAAGCAAGGCTCTGGAGCTGTGAGGGGTTACAAAAGGTATTTGCTACCTCTGGTACGCTCACTGAAGGGCCTGAGTTATGTGTATAGCTCGTGCTGAAGTGGGAGGTGAACAGAGGAACAGTTGGTATTGCAGAACTTGTGATAATCGTGACACAGGGGTCAGAAATCAAGCCGATGCAGTGCTGATTTATGTAAAGACAAATGGGGTTTCTCTTCTTTCTTACTTCTAAAAAATCAGAAAAATTGGCCAAGTTTGTGAGATTCTTGTTTTCAAAAAGAAACCAAAAGAACCCCTACCAGACCTAACCTGAAAGTTTTGATGATTTTTTCCAGTTGAAAAATGTCGGTGATGTGTATTAGTGGTGATTTATAACAACTGTGTCCAGTAGGATTTTTATTATATTATCAGTCCACATAATGAAATATAGATACACATATACTGCTCATCAGAGAAAGGGGGGAAGATATATAAGCACAATATACAATAATTTGTGTGAAAATTTGGGAAACCAAACGGAAATCCACTATATGACTAGACTAGTGGATTCTGTAATTAATGCTATTTTTCTTTCTATAGGCCCTTCCCTACAGAAGAAAGTGTTGATGATGAAGATATCTACAAAGGTCTTCCTGATTTAATAGAGTACGTTGTAAATATATTAATTACAGATTTTGTCTTTCAGTTGCATGCTCTTGTTTGTATTGTGTTGTAGAACATATGGTTTTCATGAGAATGGGATATTTATTTAATTTGTAAATATTTTGTTAGTCATTATGCTGACCAGGAAGAATTAATTATGAAATTTTTTTTGAATTATTATGATACATTCACGTCTATAAAGCAGCATGTTTCATAGAGGATGCTGGCATCAAAGTAAATAAAGAGTGCATTTTTAAGTTACCTGTCAGTACTATGAGAATGCTTTCAGAAGAGTGCAATATCACTTATAAGGGACTCAAGGAAATTGTCTTGAACTTGCAGAGAAAATGCATGTTTGGATCATAATTCAAGTGGATCTTTTCCCTAAAGTCAGTGAAATTCTTAATATGAGTGCATTTACCTCTTCTGGGTAGGTGTTTGCAGGATTGTCAGGATACTCTTGTGTCCTATGGCTGGGATCTCCCAAGATCCATGAGGAATCATGTTGGACAAGATCTGGGTCAGAGCTCTGTTCCAAGGCTCAAAGTTCACCAGCACTCATCACATGTCGCTTGCTGCAGGGTGGGAAAGAAGCTGCTGTTCACACCAGGAATTTGTTTATTCACTGCCAATAAAGAAGAGAAACCTCACCATGATTGGCATTGCTCAATTTACCACTTTCCTTGCAGAGCTTGTCCTCGTCCCTGAAACTGTCTCATAGACAATTGCTTTTCGCTCTGTGTAGCAGAGCATGCAGAATGTGGGAGTTGCAGTCTCCTCTGGGACCCAAGTGGGCAAGAAGTGATGTCCTTATCTCTTAGAAGTGGTGCCATTATAACTATTTGAAAATAATATTTCCACCAGTTCTTAAATGGGCATGTAAATAAAGCATTGTGAGACAGTCTTTCATTAAAAAAAAAAAAAAAAAGCAGCTAACAAATCATACCAAAGAAATGGATTTGTAACTCTTCTTGTGCAGCAAATTATGAATATTAATTAACAGAAATTTAATAGTTACATGCTGTCTCAATTGTAGAGGAAGAAATTCAAGAATAAGAAACAAATGTGGCAGTGAATGATTCAAATAGCCCACAATTTTTAGTTTCCCTCAATTATTAGAACATTTATTTGAAATTAATTTAATTATCCCTACGTTTAAATGGTGTCCAAAAATTTAAAATTAATTTAAGTATTTTTGTCAGAAAGATCTGTCCTTACTCTGCCTTTTTGCCAGCTTTTTTTACCCTGGAGCAGGGGCGGTAGAATGCAGTGTGTCTGCTGCACCTGACAGCTGCCAGTGTTGAATGTGAAGTCCTAGCACACCATCACTGCTGGTGGGAACTGAAATGCTGGACTAACCTGTTGGTTTTTACTCTGAATGATTTCAGTGTTGTCTTCCAACAGGAAAAAGCTCAAAATTGTCAGCATATCTGATCCAGTTTCTATATTGCTATTGTTACTCAACTGCTTTCAATAGCTTTTAGAGTTCTTTTGTAGATATATCCGAAGAAATAGGAGTGAAAGATATGATGGGCTTGATATGGTCCTAGCAAAAAGTAGGTAACACTCTAGCAGGGATGACTGTAATGAGGCTGAATTAGCTGAGGGTAGAGTTGAGCACTGACTTTCTGCTTTATTTCTGTGGTCTGGGTAATTGGAGACCCTCACTTATGCATACTCGCTTTCGTTGACCTGTCTGATTTTCAGTTTGATTGGTTCCTTTTTTTGCTTTTGTGTAGTCGAAGGTTGCATGAGATGATTCAGATTCTGGTTTATAATGTGGAGGTACAGTGCCTGAGTGCTGGCTCTGTAGTCTTTGGTGTATTTTACCCTGGATAGTCCTTTCCTCAGGCAGGAAGAAGACCTTTAACAGTGTTTCACATCCCAGTGTAGTGGGATGCCAGGCAGTAAGGAGAGGCAGCTGCTTTTCACTGGATGTAGTGGGAAAAGGGTTAAGGAGAAGAGGGCAGCTGGATTGTAGCTTGTGACAAAACTGTCCTGAGGTGTTGCTTTTGCTTTCTGGTTTAGTTCCTGTAGTCTTCGGTATTGTGTTGATTCTGTAAAATTTATTTTAAATTAATTGAGAAAAGAAAATCAATGGACTTAATTTCCCTTAATGAGTTATTTTCATTAGATATCCTATTAATTAATCTGTTTGTTTACTGTAGAAACTTCTGAGTAGTCCCTTGCAGAGATGGTGGTACTTTGTCTGTGCTGCACAGTTTTTTTCTTGTCTTGTCTTTTCAGTGAAACTGGTGTTGAGGAAGATGAGGAATTGTATGATTGTGTCTATGGAGAAGATGAAGGTGGGGAAGTTTATGAAGACCTAATGAAAGATGAAGCAGCACAGCAACCTGTATGTTTTCAAGTTCCTAGCTGCTTTGGAAGAATAGCAGTTAACTTTTGAAAGTTGAAATGATGTCTTTATAGATAGTTTCAGTGACAGTCCTCCTCAGCTGCACCTGGAGTTGTCATGTGCAGAGCATTATCTCCTATGTGAGACTTTGTAGGCTGTTTGGGTAAAGGGGAAAACCTTAATTATAGTAAGCTTTTTAAAAAAGAGTGATTTCAAAATAAAATACAGTAATTACTTTGATAGTTTTAAGTAGTAAACTTTACCTGCTAATTTAAGAGCAGTTAATTGAATTGCTTACTTGAAAGTGTCCTACCTCCAAAATTGTTATAATTTTGTGAAATTATTGTGTATAATATTATTTTAGCCATAGTTTGGACAACTAGCCTAACAAGGACAACTAAGAATTATTTCAAACTAATGAATTTCTTGCTTATTAAACCGTGTAGGTTTTGTTGATCATTAGGTTGTCTTTATGTTGCGAAGTAAACTGTTCCACTAAGTTTCCTCTAGGAGTATCTGAATTCAGAGGCAGCTTTTCTTACCTGTACTGGTATCACACATTATTTCTTATTGCCTCTTTCCTTTTGTTTATTGCACTCAAATTCTAGACATGTGTGGTGTGGCTAGAAAAACTGATACGTCAATTTCTACCAAAAATGTCTGTGGTAGTGATCTCTTTGGGTTAGATGAGCACAAAACTGAAGTGAATGTTTTAACTATAATGCCAGGATTTGTTTGCATTGCTCATATGAGTATTGATGAACAGCAAATGCCCAAATTTTGCAAATGGATATAAACTATTGAGTACAGCAACTTCTATAATGGGGCAAATACTGCAAATATTCTGGGCATTATTGAGCTAAAGGTGAAAAACAGCTGAAAGTCTAAATAATGTAAAATTCTAATACTTTATAGAGATTAATTAACTACAGTTAACTATGACAGTGTTTACTTCCCCATACAAAAGAATTTGGGAATAAATGGTAGATTTGAGATGATGATGCTCACAAATCACAGTTCTTATAAGACTGGATTTTTGTGAAATGGTTACTTGTGTTTGCATCTGATAAAGACAGAAGCTTAGTGCTCATTGTGGGAAAATGAAGAACTGCATAAACTGGGTTTTCATGAGTAGTTTCTGAAATTGCAGCACCTGGTAAATGAGAGGAATGAGAAGCTGTGTTCCGCTTGTAGGAGCTGGTTGTAGAGTCACATAGAGAGAAAGAGAGAAGGGTAAAAGAGATCAGCCAAAGCAGTGACCAAGCTCTATGTACGTGTGATTTGCAACTTGGTACGTAGTTGAGGAGGTAGGAATAAATTTCCCACTCTGAGGTGGCCAAGCTGTGTAGCAGCTGTGCATGGCTCATAGACAGCGCAAGTGTGGTGTACTCTGTGCTGTGCATGGCAGGTGTGTCAGACTGGCAGCAGGGAGGGCGTGGAAGGAGTCTAGCTCTTGAACATACCAGCAGCTAAATGTTGAAATTTCAGTCTAGAAATTCTGCTATTCTTAGAGCAGAAAAGTATTTTCCTACTATGGAAATGTTCAAAAGCTGAAAGTGTTTTTTTTTGAATGGATAGAACTATAGGGCTAAATTTCTACTCCTGACTCTCCCTGTATTTGAACAACATCTAGTTATCTGGTCTATGTGCAGCATAGGAATTCTTTACACTGGATGAAAATAAGTAAGATACAACCAGGGATATGCTGAAGGATGTTGCAAATTGATAAATAGGCTTCAGAAAGGATGTTGTAATTCTGTTGCTGAATAAGATATCGCTTTTTGTTGTTGGAGAAAACATTTTGGGTTAGTTACTGCTTCTAACTGCAAGAGCCTATCCAGTTACTGTGTCAAACATCCACGCTGACCTCCAGATCTTCTGTGCCTTGCTTGACACAAACAGTTCCATATAATCTTCCAGTTATTTACTCTTTTATTTGAAATAGGAATTTATTGAAGCTGTAATGCTGTAAATCCTATCTTGGGTAAGAGTGCTTGTAAACTATTTTTATAGAGTCATGTAATTACTGATAATTACTTCCATGTCCTATGAGTCTGGTTTACATGAAAAAATCCCCGGGTCTTTGTTGGAGACACACACATACATATGTGAGAGTTGAATGTTGAGGTCACTGCACTTCTTGATCTGAGGACATACTCATGTTGTGTCTGAAGAGAAAGCTCCTCTTGAGAAATAAAAGGGGAAAACCTGTAAATAAATACAAGGACTGAATCCAATATTTATGGCAATGCAAAGTTGCTTACATGATTAAGCCCATTAAGTTTAATGGAATTATTAACTGCCGAGTATTTTAAATAAGATGTCTCAGACTGGAGGTAAATTAAATGTGACCTTGTATTTCAGCTTCCAAAGTACATGCTTATACTTCAGTGTTTTATGTCTAAACATTAACTTTTCATAACATTACTTTGATTTTGATTTCACTAAAGTCATCAGCTAATTGAACATTAAAATATTCCTGGTTATTGCTGTCATCTTTGGAGGCTGCGGTACGCAGAGAATTTCAGGAAGCAGTTATCCTAATTGCGTAATTCTAAACAAATAAAACCATTTGTTATCCATTAGATGCCTGTTAATGACTTAAACTTGACTCCATTGTAATTGCAGAAATGTCCTGAAAATGACATAAGAAGCTGTTGTCTTGCTGAAATAAAGCAAACTGAAGAGAAGTACACTGAAACTCTGGAATCGATTGAGAAAGTAAGATGCTGCTTACAGACTTACAACATGCATTTTTATAGCAGTCTAGAAGATAGAATTACAATAGCCAATGTATATATATATTTTTTTCCTTTCAGTTTTTCATGGTGCCATTGAAAAGGTTTCTGTCAGCATCAGAGTTTGATACTGTTTTCATCAACATTCCTGTGAGTAATTGCATATTTAATGAGCAGTTAGTAGAGGTTCATAGCTGATTGTGATATATTTGTGTTACGTGTTACTGCACAAAATGATTATTTGAAATACAATGCACGGTGTGTTTATGTGGATATTAGTTGATTAAAAAAGATGTGCACTAGCAAGTTTTTTTTTCTGCTGGAGGGAATAAGGTAAGATAAATAGTATTAGCATGTGAGATAGTGAATTGTTATAAACTGTAGTATTTTTGATCCTTAAAAGCTAATAATTTCTAGAAATGGATTATCTTTGAATAAATGCTGATATTTTAATGATGGTACAAAGTTGTGACTGCTAAGTTACCTATCACTGTATACTGACTGTCTGTAGGTGATCTGCAAATCCTTGTAGCTGCAAGGCTTTTACGTCATTGAACATGCTTAAAAGTTAACATAGCTCATAGTTTTGGATTCAGAACCTGGTGCTGGAAAGAATATCCTCTGTGCTGGAAATCCTCTGTGCACTATCTAGGAGACCTCCTATTTGACTGAAACAATAGTGGTTCCTGTGATTGCTACTTTGTGTCATTTATTTTGGTTTAATCAAAGCAGTATGACAATTTACATATATTTTTAGTTGATAAGTACTCAGCATGTCTTTACTCTGTCTAAAGGAAGAGATCAGAAATGGTCTGAAGCCTCTTTCAACACAGACAAATGAAAGGAATGTTCTTTCATGAGGCCTTTGTAAAGAAAGGGTCCCCAGAGTGTGGCTCATGGGCCACATCAAGCTATTACTGCTTGTAAAATATCACCTCTGGTTCGGCCATCTCTGGCATGTCCAACAAGCTCTGTTGTAGGAGGAGGTGTTGGGGATTTTATTTTATTCTGTGAGAACCTGGCCTGTCTGTAAAAATGTTTTGATTGCTGTTCCAGGGTTATCCTGGTAGACGGTAAGTTATGACAGTTATTATATGGATGATACATGATCCCTTGCCGTATTTTTATCTCAGTGAAGTTTTCACTTTGCCTTTTAATTGCTGTCACGTCCTCCACTTTGAATATTAGTCCAAAACCCTGTCACAGGTATCAGTAACTAACTTGTCTTCTTGAGTTACATCAGCTCCCCACAGAGATCCCTTTGCTTTTGAAAACAAATCTATATTCTATCCTGCATTAGTATTTCTTACACATTACAAATAAAGCCAATGATGTGCCCTGCCTAAGTTACTGTAAACCTCTTTCCTAAGGCTCTGTGTGCCCATGTATATTGACTTATTTTTATAGAAAGACCTATTTCCAGTCAATGGAAACACTGCACAAGGGTACAGAAAGGGCTTGAATGCTGTAAGCACCATCAGGGAGGTCAGCCCACTCACTACTAGTTAAAGGATTACATGGGATCACATAAGTTTAAAAAGGACAAAAACCTGTTTATTTTAGACTAGGGAGACACATAGTAAACTTATGTTTGGGTTGTTTTATTTTGCTTTTTGTTCTCAGCTTTTGGTATTCTGCTGTTAGAAGATGCTGCTTATTTTCAACTCCAGGAGCATTTCATAGGCATCCAATAACCTTAAAAGAAATACAGGACTTGCCTAAGCCAGAAATATTTGCAAACGCTTTGACTGCTCAGACCTTGTCTGTGTGGCAGTTCCTCAGCAGGAAGGCTGGAGGGCAGTGGAAGCTTGTTTTAAACTAAAAATAGCTGTTACACAGAGCTCTGCAGCAAAGTGAGATGTGAAGAGCAAGTGCTGTGTTCTCAGAACAGAATGGATTTTCTTCTGTTAAGGGGTTGTGGTGAAGGATTGTTTCCTTAGGGTGATGTTATATTCCTTAAATAGACTCTAAAGGATGCTTGCTGCATCAACTGCTGATATCAAAATACTTTATTTTAAAGGAAAAAACCTCCAAACAAATTACCCCAAATTACTCACCAGTCTAAATAGAGTGCCTTTCATTGGCACTCACATTTCTAAGTTTTGCTCTTTAAAGGGAGTGTATGGCTCTATATTTGTCTGTATAGGTCTATCTATATTATGTATATATGCATTTGTATGTATATCTATGTGTGCACCTGTATATTAATGCACTTATATGTGCACCTGTGCATGCCTGTGAATTATATATAGGGACATAGAGAGAGAGAGAGAGATGGAAGTACATGTAACAGATACTGAAGTGTTGGAATATTCATTAACTTCAAATGATGTTGATATCAGATTAGTTTAAAACTTGATTTGAGTTAGAGATAGAAATCCAAAAAGACCCACTGTCCTCTTAGCATTAAGCTGCTTTTCAGGGGTATTGCTTAGCTGAGTCCCTGTATGCTTCTTAGAAAAAGTGCTCCTGTTCCAAACAGATTAATTGGGAAGCATTTCTGTAAGTGTCTGTGTACTGCAACTTAAGATTTTGAGGATGAGGCCATACAGTTACTAGCAACTAAATTGATCTGTTTCAAGATTCTGCACCCTCATCAGTGATGTGACTGACCTTCTATGTACTGTTAGTTTTTATCAGTGCGAAATTAAATGTTTTAACTTAGTTCATGACTCAGTATTGAATATTATTTTTGTAGTATAAAATTTCTTGCATTAAATCATCTTCAATGGCTTGCTCTTTTGAACAGTCCTCTCTTTTTAATTCCAGTGGTCTGTGTACTACTTACAGTTACCCAGATTTCAAAACATCTTAACCTGTTTTGATTTAGTTTCTTGTGAATTCTCTGACACTGTCCATACAGTGCTAAGGCTGATGAAATCTCCTTTAGTTTATGTATGATAGTGTATAAGCAAGGAGAGTTGCAACAGTAATCAAAGAGCAAATCTTTCTGCAGTATTTTCTTTCTCTCAGACATTAGTTGTGTGCTGTATTGGGAAACTCATTATGACTGCAGTTAATTTAGCATTAGGACATCACTAATTGACCAATGTAATGTACAGAACTAATTTTTCACAGCTCAGGGACATGAATCATTACTTCAGCTTTTCACTAATGCATTTACTTGACTTGCTTAATTTTAAAATTTTCATTATAAAATAAATGTGAATTAACAGTGCATGTTCCAAGCTAGAATAAATTAGTCTCTAACAGGTAGTTCTTGGAGTTTAGTTTTTCTTGTTACACTATACAGAAGATGTGCCAAACCTTGAAATTAGATTCTACTCTCAAATGATCTGTTTTCCAATTTATTGAAATTAATGGGTCTAACATAAAATGATTTATTTTTATATTCAAAGCTTTAAGCCATTCTATTTTTACAAAGCTTTTCTCCTCCCCATTACTGTTTTTAAGGATTTGGTGAAAATTCACAGGAATCTTACACAGGACATCAATGATTCCATTGTTAACAAAAATGATCAGAACCTATATCAAATTTTTATTAACTACAAGGAAAGGTAAGATTTAAGGACTCTTACTAACTGTGTGAATATATGCTCAGTTTGGTATTTTACTGTATTTTTGTTTGATGAATATTTTTGAAATTAGATTAAATTTAAAGTAAGTATCCATATCAAGCTAGTTTTGGTGTTTTGAGCCTAGAAGTCAAAGTGCAACCTACTGTTTTAAGAGCCCTCCCTCTTGTTATTGCCCAGCTTTGGCAATAATTTTACTTTGACAGGTAACAAGTATATTTTTAAGGAAATATCTTAATTATCTAATTTTGCAAAGCATTTTTTTTTCATGCACATAATCCTAGATATTTTATAGCATGTATTAGCATTGTTTAAGAGATTAAAAAAAGGGTACTTATTAGGGATATTTCAGATTAAAGAAAACAAAAGAGGTTGTAACTGGAAAGAAGAGAGAATAGATATAAAAGAGAAGAGAGAAGGGACTATACCCTTTGCCTTCAAGCTTTGAAAAGCAGCCAAGCTGATAACAGGATGGCTGTGGCAACATGCCATACCCTGTAGGCTAATTTCCAATTTTTTTACCCACCTTTTCATGTTGTTCCTTCTGCCAGCACTGAACAGCTGTTGGACTATATAGATGAATTTATATGCCTGTGGTACTTGGCTGAAAACCACTTGTTCTGTTGGCTATGCTGCTGACCTATCTTAAAGTAACCTCTGGGTTTTGGTTAAAAATTAGGTCCTTCTGGGAGCAGAGTCAGAAAGACTTGAGGGAGCTAACTGGGTTTGCTTCAGGGTGATGGATGGAGGAGGATTATTGCAATAATAATTAGTATGTGAGAAATTGGACAGCAGCATCCAAATAATGTTACATGGGACAGTTTTCCAAGGGAGGAGGGTGTCCCAGACTGCCCATAAACAGTCCTGCCTTCAGAGACCCTCTGTCTCAGCTTCTGGTTTGGAGCAGGACACAGTGTTTCCCAGGCTGTTATACTTTCTGCTGCTGTAGGAGGGAATCAGGGGACAAGGAGTTGTTCTGGAAAATGCTTATCTTTCTAAAGTTGCTCTGAAGTGTGTGCTAAAAAAGGAATAAAGGACATTGAGAAGAAATAGAATAAGAAATGATAAATAAGAAGAGTCATCACCTTATTGTGAAAAAAAGGAATTAAATAAAAGGGTAAATGTTAGGTGAGAGAAAAAGAAATCCAGGAAACCTCAGTGGAAAGCTCATGGGAACCCACCAAAAAGTGAAGCATACAGAAGAAATCACCTCAAGAAACATGAAAAGGTGAAAGAAGAGAGCACTCCTGGTGCTGGGACTAGCAGAATGAAGCACTTCACAGAGAGGCAAGAAACTCCTGTCATAAAACCAGGCTTCTTCAAGAAGCTTTGCTTCACTTGACATCTATTGAGAATTTCTTGAAAATTCATACACTACTATTTTGATCTGAGAGCTTAGACCTGATAGAGACTGCTGGAGACAGATCAGTTTAGATAACCTACAAGTTCTTTAAAGAGTGGCTGTAATTAAGCCTATTAAACCTGTGCTCCAGAATTTATTCATTACAACCTTGGAAGTCTACATTGGTGAAAACACTACAGCCTGTTCTGTGCAACAGAAGTTTTGCTGCTTTTTAATGAATCTTGTATTTATCAGAACATATTTATATATACGTGACTATTAAAGGAAATTGCAATGATTTTAGACCATTTTGAAAGCAGAGCAAAACTGTTCTCCAGAATGGTCTTTATTCATTCATGCTGCCCGTTGAACACATGGCTAAATTCTGTCCTTGCTTATATAGGCAGTGCTCCTTTTGAAACAAGGAGTGTGAAAAAATGATCAAGGGTTGTTCTTAAATAAACAAATGATCTTTCTTTCTCTTGCTTTGATTTAGGTTGGTTATTTATGGACAGTACTGCAGTCAAGTGGAGATTGCAATATCATGCTTAGACAATATCTCTAAGACAAAAGAAGATGTTAAATTGAAGTTAGAGGTATCAGTATTTTTTAAACGTGTATATATATATATAGATACATATATATATATTATACCATGTGTTTCTGCAACTATGTCCTTTCATTGAAATCAAAACCTTTATGATGACGAAACTAGCTGGACTGATGAGTGAATGTGTTTCCCTTCATTCTTTTGGAGCCTCTGATCAACTGAAAATGTGCTGCATGTATGAAAGTGCACTTCTGGGTCCTGAAGTGAAGGGAGTTTTGCCACTGACATTAGAGAGTTAGGGTTTTCTTTCAGGAAGTGACCATCAGTGGTACCCTTCCATTTATCAGCATATCTCAGCTGGATTGTAGAGTTGTAGGATCACATGGGCTGGGAGGGACCTGTAGGTTGAACAAGCCCTTGTCCCATAGCCTCAGAGCTGTCTGCCATGACCCCTGGGTCCTTTCTGCAGAACTGCTGTCCACCTGCTCAGCCCTCAGGGCTAGATGTGCCTGGCTAGTGCTCACCAGGTGAGGGACTTCATCTTTACCTTGTTGCCTTCAGGAGAGGTTTGTGCTGGGCCTGTCCTGAAGGGTGTCAGCTGCACCCTGAGCGTGTTCTCTGCAGACCTGCTTTGGGTGTCCTGCAGATGATTGCCAATGGCACTGAAGGGGAGGGGGCCTTCCTTGCACAGAGCCCTGAAGAGCTCTGTCTGCAGCTGTCCCTCAGATGGTGCAGGAAACATCAGTCACTGCACTTCTTGAGCCTCATAATGCAGTCAATTTTTTATAGACCTGGAGCTTAACATCCCCACCTGGATATTACTCTACTGTGAGAGATGAAGCCTTGGAAAAGTCAAGGCAGACTGTCCCCACCCATTCACAGATCTAACCATTTCATTGTGAAAAGCAGTCCAGTAGGTCAGGCATTGATTTACCTGTGGTAAATCCATGTTGGATGTTCTCATATCCTTCTTTATGTGCCCAGATATTGTTGCCAAGAGGACTTGCTTCACAATTTTTGCAGTGAAGTGCTGAAGTGAGACTGTCTGGCGTGTAATTTCCATGATAACCTTTTGCTGTCTTTTTTTCTTCCCCTATAGGAATATATAATTTTTTTTTAGCTGTATGGAATGCCTAATTTCTCTTGCCTTTGTTCTGCTCTTGCATGCATGTTGGAACATCTAAAAACAAGTGACTAAATGCAGGCTTTTTTTTGCCTTTTTTGGTGGTGCCATGTAAACTGTTTTCCTTTATTTTATTGATACTGTTTATCACAAGCTTAATATAGTTGCTTATATGTCACTGAATTTTCATATGTATCACTTGAATATGTTTATTTTCTAGCTTTATTGTCTTATTCTCTCTTCTGCTTTGAACTAGGAATGTTCCAAGAGAGCCAATAATGGGAAATTTACACTGCGGGATCTTTTAGTGGTTCCAATGCAAAGAGTGCTAAAATATCACCTACTGCTCCAGGTATTTTATTTTTGAAATTTAAGGGGGCTGAGAGCAAAACCGTGATTGTTTATCATCAGCGGGTTGTAAAAATGAAAGCTAAATGTCTTTATCAAAGGAAGGTGATTGACGCTTCCCTAGATATGTTATGAAATAAAATTCAGTCAAGTGCAGAACTTCTCCCAGAGATCATTTCTTAGAGCTGAAGCATATCTGGGGAAAATCAAATAAAACATGATTATTTCCTCAGTCTCTGGACCTTTTATTGTTGGTGTGTTTAAAATGGTTAGTAGTACCGAACCATAATCATGGTACTTGGAAATGTGAACCATTACCCCCTGAAAGAGGAAGCTGGGCCTTACATACATCATACTTTTAAGATACTTTTTTGCTGTCATAAATTGCAATTAAGCCATATTTATTTTGAAATGCTTCTTCTTATAACCCACAAAGCATTAGCTTTTGCAGTTAGTCCTGTAATAAGGGTGGAGAGTCTTATAAATTTAATTTGATAGCTCTGCCAGGAGACTCATTAGTTCAGCTGCAAAGAAATGTATTACTATATTAGACTGTCAACCCTGCTGATGCTTGTAAAATGTCATTTTAAAAAGATCTACTACTTATATATGGAGCATAATTTTTACTCTGCAGAACAACATACATTTTGTAATATTAAATTTTTGAAATACTTCTATATATGAGTCATCAGTATTTTGATCAGTTTGAAATTGGAAAAAAGCAAAATGAATGATACAACCTATTTTTTTTAAAAAAAGCTTATGAGATCTGACTCATGATTTTATAATCAACCTGTATATTGTGGAAAGATGATATACAATGTCACTATGCTCTGTGTAACAATATTTATATATTGTACAAGAAAGATATTTTACATCCTTGGAAAGAAAATAATGAGAAAATTATTAGAGTTGTAATGCAAATATAGATAATAATTATTTATTATTAATTCTAATATGAGTATAAAAATACTATTTCATTTCTTATAATTTTACAAAGTTATATGAGCTGAAATGTATAATTATTGCCTCAAATTATAAAGAAGAAATGGCCTGTTTCCCCAGGAGGTTACACTTCTACTTCATAAAGCCCAAAAAAATCCCTGTATTTTCCATATGGGAAGTGGCTAAAAGAATTCTTTGAACATGTAAATTTGATTTCAGTATGTTTTCTGAGTCAGCTTCCTCTTAGGTATGAGACAGTGACTTTTAAGCTGTGCACACTTCAGCTGAGGTTTTACTGCCAGCATGGATCCCTGTCTGTGGACAAGTGCGTGCTTTGGAATAGGATGAAATGCTGTATAGCAATGTGTAAATGAACCTGAGTGTTGTTTACCTGGGCTTCCAGCATGCACATACAGTAATGGTCTGATTTGGTAAGTTTTAAGTGATAGACAGACAAATTCACTTCTTGTGATGGTTCATTAGCAGCTAAAGTCAGTGTTTAGGCTGTGCAGCAATCATTCCTAAACACGTGCCAATTAACTGTTTGCAGTAGTCTCCACTCACTGTTAGGCTGCTCACTCTGGAGATGAAAATGCCTATTCTTGGGCTGTGTTTTGGCTTCTGTACTTTTTGGGGGTGGGGATGAGTAATGATGATCTCAATTTATGTAAGTGACGAACAGTGGGTTGAAATTTTAACGGCTCTGTCCACAGGAGCTGGTAAAGCACACTACTGATCCTATGGAGAAAGCAAATCTAAAACTGGCACTTGATGCAATGAAGGTGAGTATTTATGGCAGTGAATTATTTGTCTGCTGGTGGTTAGAATGGTAGCTTAGAATTCTAATTCCTGGAGGAGATCATGTTCTTCACAACATTTCAAACATGTTTTCACAGGTTCCTGTGAGCTTTGTGTGTCATGGCAGGTATAAAGTTGAGGGTTTTGCTTAAGTCTGGGAAACAAGTTCAGTAGTTTTCTGAAGCAGAGTGTTTGTGAAATGGAACTTTCTCACTGCTCACTTTGCGTTACTTTTGCATTTGCTTAGAAACAGGTGTTTCAATCATGTTGGTCTTGCTTCTGAAATTTAGGAGTATTTCTACTACTGAAAGTCAATTTGAATCAAAATCAGTGATTTCCCAGTGAGATGGAGAGCTGTCTTTGTTTACAAGACCTTTTTCTGTCATCTTAATACAATCTCTGTGGCGTTACCTTTGAAAGTATCTTTCTGGAGGTAGGGTACCTGTCACTATACATTCACCTGCAATTGGCACAAACAAATGCTTTATGGAATAACTGTGCTGCCTTGTGCATAAGGCAATATATTATGTGCTCTGCACAGCTTCTGAAACAAAGCACAGATCTGCTTCAGTTGCCTTCATGGCATGAACGGTGACATTCATGTGCTGGAATTGGGAAGTTTTTTCTCTTCTTTGTGGGGAAAGGAGCCAACATGACATAAATTATATCTCTTGTTGTAATCTGTATGGTCCACAGTAGATGCTGAAGTCAGACTAAGTTAGTTTTGGGTCACACAGCTGTCTCATATTTTCTGACTGCCTTGAATGCCTGGAATACAAACCAGCTCACAAATGAGATTTTTAGTTCCCTTTTTTGTTATCCATTTTTGTGCAGTGAACATAGAGGGATGGACACCATGATAATTTCCCTTGGAGAGGTGCTTGAAAAGAGATGGCACAATGTTCATCCATCCAGTAGCAGGCCATTTATCCTGGTTGCTGCTAATTGGATCAGAAAATAACTCTGTTTTATATTTACCCCTGCTTTTTCATTCCAATTTGCTGGTTTTCTTCATTGTTGGTGTCTGTTGGATGTAAAAATTAAAGAAATCTCTTGCCAGACTGGCTGTGGCAGATATGTGCTGGCTGGCAGGATGTAACCGAACAAAATACCACAAAACCTCACTCCCACCCGCTCCAAACCCCTCTAAACCCACTCAAACTCCTGAGGTATGAGCATCTCTCCTTAAGCATTGTTCCCATTCTGATTTACTGTAGTCCCTGCCATTTTAGTAGAAATAACAGTGTAGCACTGATGTTTTGCTTCTAAAAACCCTGGTGTCTCTCACCAAGAGAGACAAAAAGAAAATGTCTTTGGAAAAACTCCTAGCAAAGTAGTGCTGCCCCCCAGGAAAGAAAATTCTTGGAAGGATTATGCTGTTGGATTTCTTTTGGCTGCAAGAAAGGAGGTTATTTAATTTCTAGGTTAAGCTTTTAAAGACTTATATGAATATATCCTGCACAGATCCATTTGGGAAGCTAGCATAATGACTGCAGCTCTTCACAGATTCTGATTAAAAACATCTCAGGAAAAAGATGTATTTTCCTCCCACCCTCCAAATTTGTGACCATATTGAAGGGATACTGTAAAAGCAAGTTAGGAAGATCAGAATACCTTTTCCAACTGCTTCTCTCAGCATCCCTGACCCTACTAATTACTTCTGCTCATTCCTCATCTCCAGCCATAAACACAGAAGCCCCAGCAAATTGTCACTATTACTCAACTATCTTCAGAGCATTTTAAAGGCTTTAGTGAAATGTGTACAGTACATGTTCTGTTAAAGGGCACAATAATGATCTCACTCTGTGACTTCAGGTAGTATATCCCTTCAAAAGTCCCTTTTAAAATCTGCTGTGTAATGACTTCTCTCTGCTGTGCAACAGTTGGAGCAAGATCTCACTGCTGGGGCCGTAGCTTTTTCTCTTCTAATAAGCACCCAGTTTTATGATTAGTTTACATCTTACATTCTGCTTTTGAGCTGCTTTATATATGTTTTCTACTATATTCTCTATTTACCTCCTGTTTACCTCAGATGTTGGATGTTGACTGCTTTTTCAGTAGTGAGCTGCATAAATTACATTTACATCTTTAATCTTAAAAAAAACAACCAAGGAAATTCAGAAAAAAATCAGCTCTTTTTAAGAATTTATTACTTGTTCCCCTCTTTCTTGCTGCTAAATTCATGTTCCAATAGATGTCATGAAGAGTGTTGTAAATATTATTGAAGATAGGCAGACACTTTTTTCTTTCTTTATTTAGGCATACATATTGGTAATTCTTGAATGTTAAAGAGAATTTCATAAGAAATTACTAAATATGTAGATAAGACAAAGATAAAATTAGAAATAAACTTGTCAAAATAATATATTAAAACAGTCTGTTATGGAAAAGTTATTGTTTTCCTCCCTTTTGCTGTTGATACTCTAGGACTTGGCTCAATATGTAAATGAAGTAAAGAGAGATAACGAAACACTTCGGGAAATTAGACAGTTTCAACTATCAATAGAGAATTTGGTATGTGATTTTTAAATTTACATATAATTTTTAAATCACTTTTGATCAAAAATATTGATGTATTTTTTTCCTCATTTCATAGGAGTTTATAATATTCTTAATAATATTTAAGTATGTTCAGCTTGGTTTAGAATGACATGCATACCAAAGTAGATAAATCTTCCTATTCTGGGTGTTGGTCGTTCAACATATTTGCATAGTTAAAGCATTGTATGTGTACAGTGACTCTCAGTTTTTGTGATGGGAAAATCTGTCTGAAGACAAAAATAGAATGGACTGATTCTTTATAGTATTTTGTTTAGATGGTAGTGAGACAAAGATGTTTCCTGGTCTGAAAAGTTCTTTTTTGGGGTAAAAGAAGTGAGTGCTCTAACATTTGAACATGTGTCTAACATGTGTTGTTCTCTTCACACTGTTGTTGTATGGAATCATACATTTCACTTCTATTTCAGAACCATTCCCTCTTACAGTATGGGAGACCTCAAGGTGATGGGGAAATAAGGATAACGACATTAGACAAACGTGCGAGGCAAGACAGGTGATGGCATAACTTGTGGTGTTCGCTATTGAAAATCTGTTAAGTAACCCTCTGTAGATTTCAGGTCAGCTCACTGATTCTTGGGGGCTTTCTAGTCCACTAGGCATTCACAGATCCTGTCTGCCACTGACCAAGTGAATGTGCAAAGTGGTGAATGGAAAATCAGTTATTACATTGGTATCTAAGGTCACTAAGTCCCTTACAAGGAGTTGGTTTTAACCAAAAGTACTTTCAGTGTTGGTTGTTTTATTACCCCGTAGTTTAGCTCTTCACCTTCAAAATTTTAAGTGCCACTGGCAAAAGCGTGTAAAATAAGACTTTTTGGTGTTAGCTTTCTGGAGTGTCTTTAACCATCTCTGTATTGTATTTTCATAGGCATATCTTCTTGTTTGATCTAGCTGTCATTGTTTGCAAACGGAGAGGGGATAATTATGAAATGAAGGAAATAATAGATCTTCAGAAATACAAGATTACGAATAACCCCACTACTGATAAAGAAAATAAGAAGGTAAATATTTGTTGCTAATGCACATAAAATGTTTATTTTTAGCAAGAATTTGAAGGATTTTGCAGGAGTTTAAAGTGTAAATACAATTTCTTTAAGATATTTTTCATTTTAAATATAAACTGGAATGGATATTTAGAAATTTTAACTTTGTTTATTTTGAGGTAATGAAAATGTTTGAGTAAGTAATTGCAAGGGAACACAATAAAGTGTTCTTTCTGTTCCCAAAATTAATGAATTAAAGAATATACAAATGCTTTGTTATTTTTTTTCCCTTTCCTTTCTTGATAACTGATGACTTTTGTATTACCAATCTTCTTATGCAGTGGTCTTATGGCTTCTACCTCATTCATATCCAAGGTGAAAATGGTTTAGAAGTTTATTGCAAAACTAAAGACTTAAAGAAAAAATGGCTTGAACAATTTCAGATGGCTCTGTAAGTATATTTTTATTAAAATAGAATCATACTCATCACTCATGTAAGGATTTGGCTTAAATTATACTGAACTTTTTTCATGTTTTAATACATTCTAGTTATTTCTTTTATTTGACATTCTGAGAAACAACTGATTGACATCTTCATCAACAGTGTTTCCCTGAAATTCCTCTTGGAAAAGGAAGAGGGCACTCTAGGCTATGTAGTATTTTCCATCCTTGCTGCTAAAACTGTTTTAGTAATGTTGTCTTAAGCAACCATGGGGAAATATTAATTATATTAACAATAAGTATCTGTCAGAGTAGTGAAATTTTTGCCATACCATTTTAATTTTGATTAATTGACGTATGTTTTTGAAAGGTGATGCTGGTGGTTTGGGAGGGGATCCTGGCATCTTTCCTAGTGGCTTTTATCTGATTTATAAGTAGCTGAATCAAGTTGTTTGGCTTATTGAATTTAGTTTCAAAAGGCTGATTTCCTTTGTATGTTTTAAATTGAGAGGAGGTTGCTTTAGACTTCTTGTGAAGTAAGTTGTTCAGTTGCAGCACTGCAGATTATGTTATTGTTATGCAGCATGAACTTTATTTCTGATTCTTGTCAGAAAGACAAACATGATTATTGACACCTTGGGTATTGTGATTAAATTTAAAGCATGTACAAGGGAATTGGATGACAGGTGATGCTTGCTTTATGGAAAGAAAAAGTGTGAGGGGGAGTGAGCGGCTCCCAGTGAACACAGAGAGAGAGCATTAGCAATGGTGGGTTTGGATGTGGTTGTAAAGGGGTGTGGATTCAGGAGAATGGCTATTGTGAGCTGATTTGAGTGAAATGTCCTCATAAACAAGACATACTTTTTAAAAACCTCAGTATGATGAGTTTTAATGATTTAATGGAAACATATGGAAGGAGAATCTGAGCTAGACAGGTATAATAAAGCCTGTTTACTACGTTTCCCATCTTGCTGACTTTTATTGAAGGGAAAAATGGCATGTGTTTCAGCAAAAATTTCTGGGTGGCATAATTGGGGATGGAAGGAGGTATTTATTTGCATGTGTGCCTCTTTCTGTCCCTCTACTCTTCCTGCTGTGCTTTGTGTAATATAACTATTTTTACCTGATATATGTGTGAGAAGTGAGGAACTCAGACTTACTAATTTCAGCATTGTGATTCTTCATCACTCTTCAGGCATCCTGGCCCAGTGCCCCAAATAAATAAACCAGAAGTCAGGCAAGGAGCTAAGAAGAGAGGGCAGAGCACTATGACTTTTTCCCCAATTCTTCCCAGCTATTTCTATGGTTGTGTGCAGGATCATTCTCCCCTGCCTCTCCTCGTGTTGCTGCGTGAGTGCAGCTCTGCTCTCATACAGGGCTGGGCATCAGCCAGCCCTGCTCAGCTGTAGGAAGGGAGTGTGCCTCTGTCACAGGGCTTATTGCTGTTGCTTGCCTGTGTGAGCAGAGCAGGCAGCACCTAAATGGTGGACGAGTCCATGTGCTACTCTTTCCTCTCTGGCAGATGGACATGGTCTTTGAAAATGGGTGGTGGTGCCTTGCATGGATGTTTGTCCTTGTAAAGCCATACCTCTTGTTTAACCTCTTTCTGTGTGGTTAAGGCACTGGGGCCGGAGCAGCGGGATCAGGGCTGACATGCAGCATGATGCAGAGGCATTATTGCTTTACCCTTTTCTGAAGTTTTTATTGCTTATTCCCAGCTCTGTTACATGGGTTTTACTTCACTGTGAGTTTCCCTCAGCATTTCTCCCAAAATGTACCTTGGTGCATGTAGCAATAATGATATTCTAATGCATGTTGAGACTTAAGAGTTTGTATTTGGGAATAAACTAAGCCAAGTGTGTTGAATGATTGCTCGGTTGGTTTGATTTGTTGTTTTCAGGGTTCTCATTGTCTACTGTGTAGATTAACTTTTCTGCTCTGAAAAGTAACCATGATTGAAATTATGCTCTTACTCATTGCATTCAATTATAATTGCTGCTTCCATGGGCAAAATAATTCTCATTACTTAAAAATTTTGCAAGACTGCAAACCCAGCATAGTTGAAGGTGTGAGTAACTTTGGGTTTTGATTATCAGAAATGATGTTGTTTACTGAGTTCCAGACAGAAATTTCAATGCTTTTGGGATAGCAGTGTGTTGAAGTCAGATTTGTGTGAGTGTTAATCTAAGAACATAAGAAGAGAACAAACTAGGCTCTCTCTTATTATTTTTGAAGTAAGAATTAACCTTGTTGCTTAGAACAGTCTAAGAGGTGTAATTATTTCAGCTAGGCTGTAATTTCTCTTTTGAGGGGAGAAACTTAGATGTTTATACTGGTGTATGAAACAGTGATGATAGTTTATTTGCTTAAAAGGCACCTTTTGTTGTGATGCTGGTGTTGTTGAGATGAGAATTTGTCTCCAGATATGGGAAGCTTATGTTATTGATGAAGTATGAAATAGAGGAGAACACTGCTTTGCTGGCTGGTCTTGATTTAGGTGCAGAGGGTGGGAATACATTAGGCATACTTGGTACAAAAAATCCCTAAAGGAAGGCTAGATGAAACTCCGGTGCTATTTCCATGGTGTTACTTTTCGGACTAGTAAATTTCTCTTGGAAAGCTAATTTCACAAACGTGTGAAAATATTCTACCTCCTAGCCCACTCTGTTACTGTAGTGTGTGGTGAGTTTTGTTTTGATGGAGGTTGGAAATGCTGGGTTGCTGGTCATAGGAAATGGAGTAAATAGTTTTTATTTATTTATTTATTGTTTTTTATTTATGGCAGCTCTCTTCCTACAGTATGTATTTGCTGCTTCCTGAAACTGTTGCTTTATTTAGAAAATACATAATACCAAACACCACAATTTCTTTTTCTCTTAAGAAATTCATGGGTGTTCTTGAAGTCTTTTCCTATAGCACATCCTAATACAACAATGATACTGTGGTCTGGCTGCACTGAGTTTGATGCTGTTGACCTAGACACAATAATAGCCACAGCTGAAGCTTCTTATTTATCCATACCTCCCCCAAAAAAGTTTACTGTGTACAACCCAAAGTTGCTGCTTCTTTTGGAGTACTGGATTTTCTAGGTCACAATAAAATGAAGCAGGACACTGGGGCAGCATAGTTAATATTGCAGTCAAGCTCTTAAAGTCGAAACTTTGGTTGGTGGATTTGAGAAGTTTTCGTAAAGCTGTCTGGCAGAAAGCACTGGAGGATGTTTTAAGAGGCACCATCATTGCAAGTGCCTGAGTTCTGCCTTGAGTGCCTCTTCTCTCACTGGTGTGAAGGGACATTCTGCATGCGTGGGGGGAGCGTAACCTGCTTTTTGCCTTTGAAGAGGTGTGGTGCTTAATTGTGACAGTGGCCAATTTGAGCAGTTGCTATTTTGTTCTTGGAGCTCTGTTCATAGCAGTGGATGAGCCTTTAGCCACAAGGATAGATAAGCATCTTTTAAAAAAAACATCTTCAAAAACTCTGCTGTACCAGACACGGAATGTTTAAATTTGGTCTAGCATGTCAAATAGCATTGGTTTAAATGAAAAGTCGTTCCATATCCAGGATAATATTGATAGAAGCGTACAGCCAAATTACTGTTCCCATTCAGCCAAATTAGAGACATCATGTATTAAATGAGAGCTGGTCAGCAATGCGATAAAGTGCATGGTTTATTTGCCATAACTAGGCCATTTAAATCCTCAAAAACTGATGGTGTGAGACACAAACCTTTCATATTTTCTAGTAGCACATCTTATTTATTTTGTTTCCCCCCCTATTGAAAACAACAGAAGAATCAGAACAAATATGTAATACTTTAATGTTATCTACCTTACGCTAAAAGGTGGGAGTACTGATTGATATTTTTTCTGAGAAAGCTCTTCTACACATGCTTTTTGGTTTTCAAAATGCTTATTTTTAAAAATAGTGGACTAATATTTGTGTCAATGAATTTATGCTAACCATTCTTTATAAAAAGAAAATACTCCTTGATAGTTGAAGTGTCCCTCCTCTATTGTATGCATATTCTATATATGTACCTCAGTTATATTACTACTTAGCTGACTAATTACTATGCTTAATTCCTTATTATAGAGCAACTGCTTTTCTCATCATTGTTGGGAAGAATTTAATTCTTCATTTTCTCATGAGATGGTAGAATAAATAGTGAAAGAAAATCTGTTGATTGTTGCTGTATCTGTCTCATGCTGACACTTAACACTCTCTTCCATCCACTAAATACTTTGTGTGTAGTTTGTTTCTGGATCATAGTAGAGCATGAAGCAGGTGTGTGTTCTCATCACAACAGCAGATATATTTCCCATGAAAGCCTGCAGATTATATTTTCCCACTGACAATATTTGAATCCATTTGTGTAATATGACATGTAATATCTTACACTGGTTTGTGCTGAATTTATTTTGTAATTATGTTGTCCAGTTTCCTAATTTAATTAAGCCTTTCTCAACTGTGTCTTGTAATCCACTGTGAAAATGACTGTCAGCAAACTTGACTTGAGTATAGAAACATCACACATAAATGCAATTTGAAGAAGAATTTAGGTTGGAAGAGGTGTGTGGTGATTTTTGGCTTCAGTCTTCTGCAAGGCTAGGTTGCTCAGGGCTGTGTCAGCTTTAGTCCTGGATTTCAAGACACACAAAACCAATATTGTAAAGTCTCTTGCAACAGTGCTGTAACACATCTTTTAATTAGGCTTTAGTCAACTATTGCTTTTCACAAACTAAAAAATTTATGAAAACATCTTGCAGGCCGAGGAACAGCTAAAATTTCATCTTCTGAACTACTATGATCATAGTTTCTGCTTTGACATAGCTGAAATAGCAATATTAATGTCATGTCTAATTAGTAATGCCTGAAAAATCAGTGGAGAAACAGGTTGATTATAGTGGTTAGGGTATGCATTAATTGTATGAGTTAATGAATCTGTTTTTTCTTTTAAATACCTAAATAAAAGATTTCAGACATGAAATCTGTACAGCCCTCAAAAAATAGTGATTTTAGTTTTAATTACACTATACTTTGGTTTGGGTCACTAGAGAGTTTGTGCAGCAGCTCAGGTAGAGACTAACATGTTTTTGAAAAATTGCTGCTTCAGTTCGACATAAATTCACACCCTCCAACTCAAGGGACACAGAACGTATCATCTGATAATGAGGAAATAATCTTGAGATTCATTGATTATCAAACCTGGTAGGTGTGTGCACAGCAATTTAGATAGGGGAAACTACATAAATTACAACCAGAGCTCATTGGTTTTTTAAATTTTAAAGAAAAGTGATACAAGACACAAGGTAGGTGAAAAGTGTCCTCTTACCTATTATCATTTGTATTTCCAAATTCCCTTTGCACTCTGTGACTAATGACATTGGTCAGATTCCACTCAAATAGATCTGTTCCCTCAGATAGTGCATTAATAATGCATGCACATTAAGCTTTCTTCTGAGAGAATATTTGAGCTCTGACATATTGAACACTGACAAATTAAAGCTTTCTTATCAGAGCACCTTAAAAGCCTTATGATGTCTGCTGCATTTTTCAAATAACCTGCAGAGGTGTTTCACTTGTCCCAGCCTCACACAGGTTACCAAAGCAATAAACCAAAGTGTCTGTCTGGGGTTTTTTCATCAGTATAAATATTGCAATACTGCAAAAATGAATGCCAAGTTCATGTCTGTTAAAGAAGAATGGTTGCCTATTCTTTGCTGTGACTCTGGTTGGTTTTGATCAAATGTTTTTCGGGGTTATAAGCAATCATTCACAACATATTTACAGTTATAAAATTTCTTTAGATTATTCCAGACACAGCAAGAACTGTGTGAAGATGCTAGATATGATTAAAATGTAGTGCAAGGGCAGTGTAAAATGTGAAAGCAAACCACAATTTATGAAGACAGTGGCCAAACACATGAAGATGATAAATATAATTTGGTATTATGTCTTTTAGTTCACAAAACCAAAAAATATCCAAATCCTTTCGTTTTTACAACTTACCTTACAATATCTGAGGAGTATTACTGTGAAAATTAGTGCTTCTTAAAATTCAATGAAATAAGATTTTAGTGACACTACATCATAAAAATAAAGTGCCACCATCTTAATATTGGCTTTTTTAGTGCAAGGAGTTTTTTCAGGGTTGAAACGTGGAATGTCTCATTACATGGAATGCTGCATTACATGTTTGTCTTGATACTCTGGTTATATGAATAGAGATCGTAACTTCTCCCTGCAAACCAAAGCTACCTTTTTTCTTAGTACATGTAGGTAGTTCTTCAATAATTTACAAGTTAATTGCTGTATAAATCTTGTATTTTCAGAGTTTTTGATTCCAAAACACAGACTTGTCTTCAGTTAAGTGTAAATATGATAAAATATTTAAAGCTTATCTATACAAGGAACTTGGTAAATTTGGATTTGTAGGACTTAGAACTTTCACAAATAAGATTCAGCCAGTGAATATAAAAGTATATAAAGTATAGATGCTTTTGATTTGCAAATACTGATGTGTGACAGAGCTTTGTTCCTATCAGGTAGTGTTCAAAAATGTTATACAGGGATAGATTAGCTAAAAGCTGTTCACCTCCCATGGTTTTTTGGGAAGTAGAGTGATAAAGAAAAAGGAAAGCCATTATCTTGTTTGAAACAATTGTTGAAACAAAAAGTATGTTTCTAAAAAGTTAACAAGATAATTTCCTTGATCTCAAAAATGCCACTCATCATATGATCAAATAAGCAAATTTCTTAGAAAATTCTTAGAAGTTGCATGTTTTTGATGAAAAGCACAATTTGCAATTTACTTGTGATATGGTTAATTTAATTTTATAACATGTCTTCTTGATGAAGACTCTTTGATGTGACAAACCAAAATGTCTGAGTATTAGCATATGGAGAATTGATTGATTGATTACTTCAGTAAATAGCATTTTCAAAGATGATTCTGAAATATAGCAGCTGAGCTGGAACAGAAAAAATGAATTAGCTGTAAGGAATCAACTTTGCTCCTGAGAAGAGAAGGTAAAAAAGCTGCAAATCATCCTTTGTGAAATGGCATTGCTCACCTCTAAGTGAGCGTATCCCCTAGGAATGCCTTTTTTTTTTTTTCCTTAAATAACAAAATCCTTTTAAAGATTCAAAAAGGAATGTTTATTTGTATTTTACTTATTTGCAAATTACTTATTTGTGGCTTTCTCTCTTCCCTCTTACTTTGTTATTGCACAAATGCCTATCTCTTAGATGTGTGACCAGTTGAAATGGTGATAGTTGCACAGAGCTGAAATGTTTTGAGTGTAAAGTAAGCATAGTGCACGTGTAAGGCTGGCTCTGTTTGTAGGGGCTGGGATCCTCAGGGTGAGTCTGCTGCATGTCACAGCAGGGAGCGAGGGCAAACATGTCCTGGGACCAACTTTGCATGAAACTCTTCATATGATGTTTGGTTGAGAGGTTTTAGCCCTGTTTGACAGTAACATACTGTTGTGGGGTTGTCATTAATTAATTAATTAATTAATTACTGTCTAGGTAGCATTTCAATATGTGGCAATAGCTATATTTTAGTGCTAGTGAAGTTTTCCAAAATCTGAGATGCTTAGCACCAGTTGTCATGGCTAAATTTTAAGGTGCTTAAAATTTTGAAAGGAGGTCACTTTGGCACAAAATAGGAATTTTAACTTAGGATGTTTTCATAAATAATTTCTATTAGCAGCTAATATCTTAGAAATACTTACATTAGATCTGGGTTTACTGCTGCATTTTCTGCAGTGATACCAATTCTTTACACAATAAATAAACCTGGAATAAAATTTTTCAGTATGCAGAGGTATTAACTTGTGCCATTTTCTTTACAAGCTACACTGCATGAGTACAGCATCAGATTTCACATCACATACACTTGAAAATGATCTTCAGCAGTTCGTGCTCAGGGTATCCATAATTCTGAACAGTTCTGTATGGAGCATTTTAAATTATTATAAGCATAACATGGAGTGCAGAATAACATCAGCTCTGAAATGCAAAGGTCTAACTTGAGGTTGAGAGTTGAGGAGAGTTCAAGGTATGGAGTTTTATCTGAGCTCCCTGTAGTATTTCTCCTTTTAATACTTAAAACAATTGCAATTCATCGCAGACTCTCTCTGATACTTCATGCATCTCCTTATTTGTTATGCCTCTGGGCTCACAGGTGGGCATACATGCATTAACTGTTCTCTGAGGCCAAGTTTTAATCAAGTGAAATGCCTATTCAGTTTCAAATACAATGCACTTCCAAAATGATGGACATTTTTCAAGCACGTACATACACCTGGACTCTGCATAATTTCTTGTGACACAATTGCATTTCTTGAAGAGACTGAGGTGGGAAAATGATCTTCGAGACCTGACCTAAATAGTATTTCTGTGAAAAGAAGTGAAGCCCAAAAATAAGAAGCACCATTAGAACTTCCTAGCATGTTTTTTCCCTTTTGGGAGAACTATCAACCCCAAAGGGTGGGCAGCTGTCTCACTGTACCGTTATGTAGAGCCCTGCTCAACAGTCTGTTCCCAACCCAAGAAATTGCTGCTGTTTCATGTTACTCAGAAAACTATTGTGGGACTGCTGCTGAGGGAAGAGAAGGTTCCTCTTCTCTCCAAGATGCCAGTGCCACCGAGCTATGTGAGACTGGAGGAACATCTCTGGGCCCAAATGATACCTGAGACGTTTCCCATCAGTCCTGTAAGAATGGCTTGATTCAGTTGATGTTTACAAGGCCTTTTGCTTGCTCTGTATTTAACAGCAGTGATCTACCCAAGGGAATCTGGCTCAGCACCTGCTCTTGTTGATACTGTCTTGTTTTGCTGCCAATTCACTTTTGAAAGGAACTTCTATGATCTGTTTGCAAAGGGTTTCTTTTCCATTTCTCTTTGTGTGAAATCATCTTTCTTTTCCTAAACATGCTCTGATTAAGCATGGATGTGCTTCTAGTGTGCATATATCTGAGGAATATCAGACTTCATTTCAGAGGTTTCTTTTCCTTCTGTAATACATTTTTCCTTCCAGTTTAAGAAAAAAAAAAGTTTCAAAACACTTGAAGTTGGGGAAAGAGAAGTTGAATTTTTAATTAAGTACTCCAGAGCAGCAATTTTTTAACATTAATTGAATTTTTTGTAGTGGGTTTAAGCAGCACCTTTTCAATGGCCTAGACCCAGGGAGGGGGGGAATCTGTAAAGGTCTTAATTGCTGAAGTCAAGCTGGTATTGAAAAGCTGCCAGGGAAGCAGTTAAAAGAAATGGGCCTCAAAATAACAGCGAGAAAGAGAGAACTGGTCACTAGTGGAGGACAGCACTGGACCTTGGAGGTTGTTTAAACTATAGTTTCTAATTGGTAGCATTAAATGCAATGGTAAATAGATTTACAATAAAAGGAAGGAGAATTTTCCCTTGTGCTGTGTTCTGAAGTCTCCTTCCTTTAACTCCTTGCTGGAGGTGAAGCCATAAAATGGTAGATTATAGATGCTGAATAGCTTCTTGTTGCTTCTTGTTGCTTGTTTTGTGCTGAGATTGACATTCTTAACCAGGAGCCAAAGACTCCACATTCTATTTGCTTCTACTCTTTGCATTTTCATAATGCCACTTTTTCTCTTTTGTACACTCTTTTTCAGTAAAGGCCATGTAGTTTGCATTTTATTAATTTCCTATTTAATATTTAAACTTTCTGTAAGGATTTAATTAATCTAACAAACATAATACTTCATTTTATCCCTTGATTATATTTCTGTTAGATTTGGCAGCCAGTAAGCTTTCAGTAGTATGTCCATGCAAGACAAACTTGAGACAGTAGTTCTCGGTCTCCAAAGCTAATACTGAAGTGTCTGAAGTACTAAACATTCAAGGAAAGATATACTCAGTATATAAAAATTTATAAAATAAGGCTATAAGACTTTAAAAAACTTTTTATAGGTTTAGAAATATGTCCTTTCTGGAAATGTAGACTTAATTGGATTAATGGGATTTTAATATATTTATTTTCCACATGGGAAAACAGGATAAAGGGGCTATGTAGTAAGCTCTCAGCCTTTTATTTATTTTCCTGGGAAACATTTGTAGTAATTATGGATTTTGTAGAAAAGATTGAGTTTTGTGGCTGAATGTTTAGTAGTTTTCCTGGTACATTTTATTTTGTAAGCCCTACCTGTGTAGAGGAAGTTTAACTGACGATAAAAGAAAGAACATTTGTGCCCACCCCCCTGAAGATGATGTAATTTATTTGTTTATTCCAGCCTGTTGTGGAAGGTTATCTGTATAGTTTTCCTTGTAGGAAACAAACATGAATGTAAGAATGCTGATAAAACACTAAATTGTTGCTATGAGAGAGCCAAATGCCTGTGGTATTCTACTGCTTTTCAGACACATTCTGATTTAAATGTCTTCTCATCAGAATATGGTTTTGATTAAGTAAGGAAATTACAGTAACAAATCTTATCTCAGTTGCTTGATACTAATGATGTACACTTCATTGCACTTACACCTTGGCAACTCTTTAGATCAAAGGTAATCAAACTTCAGATTTGTAAAATTTGGCATAGAACTTACACAGTTGGCTATGTCAAGACTGCCAAGGTTAATAGTTTTTTTTTTTTACTGAAGTGTTAGGCTTTTGATTGTGATATGTTTGTGTTTTGAGGTTTAAGCATGAGTTTTAAGTCTGTGATGTGTTCTCCCAGCCACTAGCGTGAGAAAATTGTAGTTTAAGCTGTTTCTTTTTTTTTCCTATGATCAATTATTTTTGGTATTTTGAGGTAGGATAGTCAACTGAATTTATTCCTTATTCTTCAAGTATAGGAGTAAGCACCTAGACATCTTGTCTGGCATGAAATTTTGGGCTATCTGTATCATTACTCTGTGGTCAGCTATGCCAGTAATTTAGACAAAGATGATTACTGGAATAGATTTTGTCTGCAGAGGCTTGTGGGGAACGCCTGATAACATGACACTTCCTGACACCATTTATAAAGGTGTTGCATTATGTGGGTGGGATGTGATTGGCCTATGATCGATTTCCTCTTCTGAAAAGAACAAGTCAGTACAAAGAAGTGGCAATGCAAATGTGGAGGGAATATTTTTAGAAGGGAATATTTCATGTGCACAAGGAGTGCTCCAAAGGCTGATGATATGAAGAGCAATTGCATAAGATACCTGGGTAACTCTTTTCTACATTGAACTTTCAAACCTTTAAAGACAAAGGGACTACCAGAGATGGAGGATTGTCTGAAGAAGATGGTCATTCTGCCCCTGGAATGGTCGCTCCCATGGCTTGTGCAGAGACAAGAACTGCATGTCCAAGTGACAGAGACTTGTGAGATACTCACTTGCAGGTGTCTGGGTTGGTGGTGAAGCAGTGAATTGGTCCCAGTGGGACTAATATTCTGTAAGTAAATTGGAAAGAGAAAGCTTTGCTCAGAAGGCTCAGGGACAGCCCAAGGACATTGCAGGAGTAGTGACTGGAGTAAATCTGGCTATGGGGTTCCAGCACTGTGCAGGAGGGGCCACTTGTGGTTGTCCCTTATAAAACCTCTGGTGCTGAATTGAGGAGAGAATTGGAAAAATTGTCCTAATAACAGATTCACATTGACATTTTGTCTGTGCTAGAGTGGGGGAGTTAAAACTGCCTGGGGAAAAAGTAGGAGAGACAAAGGGAAACTGCTTTTCCCTCCCCACATTGCTGTTGGTTGTAAAAGTAAGAGAGTTTTACTATAAAATGAGGAAAGTGTTCTGTGTCACTATTTACTTCAGATTAAGTATTTCTGGTGTATGAGTGACTGCCTGCTCCGGCCACTCATCAAGCTTGTTTGACAGCAGAAATAGAAAATAAATTTCTTTTCCTGCCTGGGGCACCCCATAATAGCAGTGGTTGTGGTAGGAGGGACTGAGGAGTTGGCAGGAGGGCTTGGCTGTCCCACTATGATGGTGAAGGAACCCAGTGTAAAACCCAAAATAAGTTTTGCTAATTGCTTCAATACATTTGAATTTTGCTAACAATCATGTCTGGGTTGTTGGGTTTTTTTTTTGTCTCCAACAAGAAATCCTTCTTCTAAAGAGGAAAATAGTATTAGGATCAATATTAATATTGACGTAAGTACTTGGAATTTTTTCTGTCTTGCGATATGCCTATAGGTTGGGAAGTAAAAGAGAAAAGAAGATTTGAGAAGGATGAAATGTTCCCTTTACTGTGTTGTGAGAGCTGTGCTTTCTTCTGAGGGTATCAGTGTAAGGCTTCCTTGCTGTAACCAAAAGAGCTTCTCTATGGTTGGACATGGCTATAAAAAGTTGTATGCTATGCCATGACTTTTTCATATTATCAGCTTTATTTGCTGCATCTGAAAACTCAAAACATAGGATGTTATATTCAGTTTGAAAGGTTTTGTGGAAAAAAAATCCTATGGTCCTTGTGGTATTTGGACTTAGTCACAGATTATCTGTACTTAATCTCTAGTTGGAAACTTTCAAATATTAATCAAATTGGATTATTTTTGTGTTGTATTTGATTTTGGAAAAGAAATATATTGAAAACTAAAATATCAAACCCCTAGATTCATTAAGTTTCTGCCTTTACATTTAAAGGCTTGCTGTTTCATACATGCTGCTATAGTGCATCATCCCAGGCTTGTCTGATGTGATGTGTGATGGGACTACAGAACTGGATTTGCCATAATGCAGCATTACTGATCTGGTAGCAGAATGTGCAAGAGTTTTCCTGCCCACAGTAGCACTATGCTAAATGTTCTACAGAGTTTTCCTTATTCCCACATTTGCAGTAGACAGCACACATTGATTTTATTTTTCTCAGTTTTGTTGTATCACTAATTATCTTTACATACTGTGTTTCACTTTACAGCACTCTGTCTCCCGAGTAAGCATACAGTTTCTTACTTTGCACTGTTCTTTTCAAATACTGCTTTTAATATAAAGAAGAATGAATACAGTGTATCATCTTTGTCCTATTAATCAGAGGTATATTTTGCATAGTTTATGCACTTCAATCTTTGTGGAAGATAGCCTGAGAGAAGAATGAAAGTGAATTTTTACATATGGAAGAAAGTCATGTAGTCACATCCATGTCTGTATGAGGTTGTAATTTTCTTTTGATCCACTTATGCTTATTATTTTTAGAAGATTGATTCTGTTCTAATTAAATGAATAGAATTTCTTATTTGGTTGTTCTTGAAAAATGGTCAGGTTGTTTTAATTTGATATGCTTTCAATCTCATGAGTCTTGCACTTTTGGCTTATATGTTGAATGTAGTTCTGCAAGATGTCCTGGTCTGAACCAAATGGTCAATGAAAATGAGCTTTTGTTGGGACTGAAGTACTGCAATTTGTTCTAGGGATTTTTCAGGATTGGAGTTTTGCCTAAGAAGTTTTGGCAGCCCTCTAGCAGACATGTTATGAAATACAGGCTGTATCTAGTTAAGAGCCAAAAAATGATTATTTTTCTCCTGGTTTAAAAAGTTCTTTACAAGATAAGTTTTATCCAGCTACAGTACCTTCCTGCTGTGGATGGGTAGTATGCACACCTGTTTCAGTGAGCAGGAGTTGTGGAATTGACATCTTGCATGTTAGAGCAGAAAGAGAGACACAAGTGAGGTAGTTAAAACAGTACTGATTGTAAGATTATTCTCTGGGTTCTTGCATTCCTTTTGCTTTTTGAGTACAGTTTCATTTTCAGCATGTTCATTTTCAGCAGCTGAATTTGAAGGTTGACCTTTCTGACACTGGGTACTTAAACAGATTCTTTGAATGTTTTTTTGTAAGCCTTTTAATTCCATCCAAGGAAGAGTGATGCTTGCATGGTTATCTTTGTGTTACAATTTGTGGTTGGTCTGAGTTTTAGTCTGGAAGTTAGTTATGATACTTAAGAACAAAACTTATAAGTATCTCCAAGTTTAATGGAAGAATATGTAATTTTCTATGTCGGAAAAAGCTTCTGGTTTTTCTTTTGAGTACTGTATATTCTTGCATTCCTGCCTTCATGATTTTTTTAGTATTTTAATTCCTATGCATCATGCCTTGCTATGTTTTTGATAGAAAAATCCCAGAAATTTATGGAGTCCTAAACATTCTAATATATATAATAGTAAAACATTAATTAACCCTTACTATATATATATATGTATATATAGACAGTGTTAAGCTGGTTTGGAGATCTTACTGAGTTAAAAAAAAAAAAGAAAGAAATTAATTGAAAATGCCTGTTCTCCCATTCAGTCTTCAAAATGGGACAGATGACAGAAAAAATTGAATAGATTACTTAATAAAATTTAAATCTGAAAACAGTCACTTGTCACTGTTGAACACTAAATCATTTACACAGGTGCACCTCGAAGTGTGATGAAAGAACGTTTATTCTGTCCTTTCAGTATGTATAGATTTTCGACAACGACCAGGGATTGAATAGTCAGGTTACCACCTTCCCAACCATGCTGGCTGTGAGAGACGTCCATCAAAAAAGCATATCTTTAATGGGATATATAAACATTTATGTTTATAGTTACTTTCCTGGGAAAGTGGCTAGAAATTATGAAAACAATATCAAAAGGCCTGATTCTCAGGGCAACAGTCACTGGTACAACAAATGAGTGTGTCACATTTAAATTATACTACTGCTTTTAAAAGGGAAGGTAAAGAAAACATAAATATGGTAATGGACAAGTGCTTTGTACGTAAATCTTATCTTTGGAAATAAGTCTGCTAGTAGTGTGTTGGTATCCTGGCAGTGTGAATAGTGATCTTTTATTTTGTTAAATTTACTGTGTGCATCTACAGATGTGGGCACTGTGCAACACATTTAAACAAGGCTAACCAAATCCTGGTGAATATTTTTTAATGGTTTTGAAAGTACTCAGGTTATCCAGTATATTGCTGCATAGTTATGACCTAACTGTCCTAAATTTGCTGCTAATGTTTTCAAATACGGTGATTTTCAGATTGTGAGCTGCTTTTCCTTGTGCTTTCACATAATAAAATATTGTTGAGAATGATCCTAGTTAATCAAACAAGAATAAAAACCAGATGTTTTGTTTTCTATTTATTTTGACAGCTAAGGTAGTTGTAGGGTATATTTAAGAAGTCTGTTACACAGTAATTCAGATTTCAAGGTGTTTGGTAAAGTCCATACTTCTGGTTCTTGTCAGTGAAAAACATTAAAGTCTAAATAAAACAAGTTGTGTGTGGATTAAGATTTCCTGCTGTGAGCGTTGCTTCATGTTCTAGATTTCGTTTAATGTATATTTTCAAATTTTGTTTTTAGGTCAAACATCCGGCCAGACTATGCAGATACAAGCTTTCATGAGTTCAAAATGCATACCTTCAGTCGGGTGACATCTTGCAAAGTCTGTCAGATGCTTCTGAGGTATTGTAAATGTTTTTTTGGGTGGTGGTCTTCCCCTCACTGCCCCTGCAAGGTCAGACTGGATAAGGCTTTCAGATTCCCAGTCTAGTGAAAGGTGTCCTCGTCCATGCCAGAGAGTTTGGATAATCTTTAAGATCCATTCCAACCCAAAGCCTTCTATGATTCTATGTTGCATATTGTTGATATTGTTATAAATGAAGCCCCAGCATTTTAGCAAGGGCATTTGAGAGTGGGTAGTGCCTGTGTCAAGCACAGGCTTTTCCTGACTAGTCAGACTGATCTGGATTTTCAGAGATTTTATTTTAATTTTTTTTCTTATTTTTCCCCCTCAATGCAATAAGTTCTAAGTAACTATGAACAATAGTGCAGACCTTCTAAACTTACAAGTCAGGAGGGCTAATTCCTGACTTTGGAGCAGTGTAGTTGAGTTACTGGATCTGCACCAACTGCTGTTGCTGAGCAGCTGTTGTGTATTCAGGACACAGCCCCCAGGATGCTGCCTGGTTCTTCATGGGCCACCAGCTGGGTATTCCCAAGTGGCACCTTGTGGAACAGAGACATTTGGAGGAATTAGCAGCTCTGAATATTACTTGAAGTGTCCATAATATATGTATTTTAAAAAATGAACAAATTTAAAGTCAAGAAGATTTGCCATATAGCCTAAAAACTACTTAATGCTTAAATATACATTAAAACTTGCAACTCTCTTGAACTGGATCCTTTTCTTCGTGGTGCCTAGGCAAATTCCCACTGAGATGAAGTGAAGTGTAGATCTGTAGTAGGAGAGATGTATAATGGTACAATTTCAAGTGTACTGTTCCAAAGTAGCTCTGGATTACATTGAAATGGAGGTTATTATTCTACTAGGAGTCTGAAAGAACTGTCTGGTTGTGATTTTTAAATGGCTAGTAGTGACAGAAAGCAGATGAGCTACTTGTTTGTCAGTTGTCACTTTTTTCAAGCCTTTAAGGACTATCATTATGCAGGACAACAAATTACTTCTAATACCTTCTGCCATGTCTTTTATGTCCTTTATGTGTGGAATTTGTCACCTCTAATGTATCACTACCTGATTTTATTTTACAGGGGAACATTTTATCAAGGCTATTTATGTTCTAAGTGTGGAGCTGGAGCACACAAAGAATGTTTAGGAAGACTAGACAATTGTGGCAGGGCTAATTTAGGTGGTAAGTCATTTTTATTGTTAGAATACCATTTTTAATTAGGACGTAAAACTTTCTAGATATAATTAAGGTTTAATTTACCTCTAATTTGTGTTTATTGTAACATGCATACTTGTGAAACTACCATTTATAAGCACAATTAGAATTGCATTTAGGATTCTTAGGGATTTTTATTGTTACTAAATTGAAATGTTCCAAAGTAGGAGAGAACTGTTACAGGTCAAACCAAATTTCTTCGTCAATGTCACATAAAACAGGAATTGCTCCTGTTTCAGTTGTGGACGGTTCATATGTAACACCTACAGTACAGCACATCATCTATCATCCTTGTGCTTCTCCCTTTATGTCTATGTCAATTTTCATATTTTCCTCTCAGTTCCTAAAGCTGTTTGTGTTGCCTCAGCTTCCTCTTTCATCTCTTCAGTTTCCATGGTTTCTGTCCACTCACAATATTCACAAAAAGGTGATTGATGGCTCTCTACTTCCCACACTTAAGAACTATTTTTTTTTCTGCTTTTAATCAATTGGTCTGTGAAGTTCTTCCCTGGCCATTGTCACTTTGCACTTCTCCTGCTGTTCTACTCTTTGGGACCTTAAGGAAACTTTTGATTTCAACTACCATTTGGCCTCCCACAAATAACTCCAAAAATCTGGCATCTTCTCGTTCTGCTCAGTATAATACCTGTAAATCTCTTTCTGACATCTTCTGGATCTCCCACTGCTAGTGCTCAGTGTTAGCCCCCATCACTGGCCAACCTTCCCTGAACCTACTCTGTGGTGGCAGTGAGTTTGTTACACTATTGCTACAGTCACATAATCCTAGTGCCATTTTCGACTCTTCCCTTTGTCCAGCTTCTCAAATATTCTTTTTATTGGAGAATATTTTGAATTGCTGTTTTGTTTAAAAAAGAAAAGCCATTGGGACCACATGATGATTTTTGGAAAGTAGAGTTCTATATGTTGGGGAAGTTTCTAGTTAGGTATCTTTCTCACTTAATCTTTGCATTTGTTTCCAGAATTATTTCATAACAATTTGTGAAGTTTCTCATGTATCACATAATTCACATAAGCTACTGTAACCTCTTCCCTTGGGTTATTATCTTTTTGACATTAGTCTCTACAATCTTTGTACAGTGCTTTTGCAGAGGTACTCTCTCTCCCACTTTTGAATTACATGATGACTTCAACCACTGCTCTTTACTAAGCTGCTGTTTCCAAATTTTGACTCTAGCTTGTTGTTCCTTTCAACATTGTATAAGCTCGTTTCTTTGTTCCTGTGTGCAGGACTTCTGATTTCTACTTGGCTTTTGGCTCTCTGTGCTAATTACCTGTCCCAGTCTTCCAAGAAATCAACAGAACGGCAGGCACTGACTTGTGCTCTATTCAGTAAACTTTTTTTTCCTCAGCTGCTTTTCTGTATTGGAGATCTTCCATGCTATCCTCCAAGTGAACTCTTTACAAATAATCTTCTGCAGATCTGAAAATCATATAAGCAATCACAGTATTTGACTGAAACCCTTTTTAGAACACAGGCTTTTCACAGAACCTCCTGCAGATATTCTAAGGAAAATAAATATTTAAAATTATCTTAAAAATGGTATTTTTAAAGCAATTACTTGAAATTAATAGAGTGAAAAAACAAACACATATTGTTCTTTACAAAAGAACTGTCTTCTGTGGTATAAACCACCCCTACTTCTACTTTTTTTCTTTGTCTTGCTCCTTTTCTTTTAATCTCTTCTGTAGTTTCTATTTTAATTGGATAGCTGGCACCCCAGGAGGCAGGAGCTTGTCTTTCTGTTCCTCTGTAAATATCTGTGGACACATATGGTGCAACATGCATCAGTAAGAATGAGCATAAATGCCTAGATAACAGAAGGTCTGATTTCTTTTAGTTTTCTTGCATACTTAAGCAATGCTGTAGACTTGCTAGAGAGAACAAAATAACAGTAACAACAAATCACATGCCTCCTTCTTTGTAAGTGGAATAAATTGTAATTTTAAAATTTCAATGAAGCACAATGGTATTTTGGATTTTACTTTAAATCATCTTCCTGACGTTTGTAGAATTATACTGTACTGAAATTGCAAGCAACTGAATTTCTAAGATCCCTTTTTGTGTTACGTGTTTTGGTTACATCCGGTGTTCAGCCCTCTGTCCTCTCTTCAAACTTCACTTTCTCTTCTCAGTCTTTTTTTTCTTCTGTGCAAAGACTCCCCGATTGCTGCAGCTCTCATACAAGACAGGAGAGCTGTGCATCTCCTACCTGCTCTTGAGGCAGAAAGACAGGAGGTTCTAAGCTTTGTCTTTCCTTACAGTCTGCTCTATGATCATAGCTGCAAAAAACAACTCTAAACTGCACTCTTGCATACTTCCCCTTACTTTATGAGCATGGAAAGGCAAGGGGTTTTGCTTACTTAGCTGAAAATGTGTCATCCCTCCACCTGGTAAAGGGACTTTGGCCAATGAGTAGGAAAGGAAATCCTTAAGTTTTTCTCTACTGTTTTCCACTTTTACCCTTTACTTGGCTTTAAAGAAAGAAGTGTTGATTGAGCAGTCCTGGCCATTCACAATGTGCACAGAAAAGGTTTAAGGAGTTTTATCAGTACCTGTTTCCCTGTGTGAGCCAGAAAGGGATGAGACAATTCAGACTCTGAAATATTGGTCAGTGCAACTTGAACTATTTTTTGTCCTTTAACTATTCCAGAGCTATGCTGAGAAATGAGGTCTCCCATAAGTTATCTTTCATGCCTGCTAAGCTATGAAATATTATTAAAGGCATGCAGACATAAGGATATAATGTAAAATTCAACATTTTCACTGCACTTTGTAGAAGTATGCTCTATAGGCACAAAATTCTAACATGGTTTTAATTTTGAATACTTTTATTTTGAAATATTTAGAGAAATTAATTTAAGATCAATAGACTTTTTTTAGCACTGTCATTTGCTGCTCTTGTGGGAAACGAGCAAAGGCTTTTAGAGCAGCACAATCCCTTATTGTATTGCTATGTTTGGTGGGTTGTTTTGTTTTGTTGGTTTTGTTTTTTCTCCTCACATTTTTTAATAGGGGACTATTACAATCTTTTTCACAGGGTATAATATACATTAAACTGAATCATCCTTTGGGAAACTGGACACTATTATTCCTGAGTCATGTGGTATTAGTTATGGCTACAGACATGGAATGTATATCTATATATGTGTAGATATATGTATTTTCTGTTTAATCTGGTGTTCCGTCATTCAGTGACAATGCTATTCCAGATGCTTCATAGCAAAGTGCATATCCTCTGTGTGGTAGACAATGTCCAGGAATGATGCTCCTTGCTTGATCCTGTTAAACTTTCTTCCTTTCTTTTTTGGTGTTCAAAGAGTTTTTACAACTTGTTAATAGTTTTGCATGGCTTCTCTGTTTGGAAATGTTGCACTGCATTTCAGAGTGTTAGAACAGTGAGTTCTCTGTGAACATGTCACTTTGGGTTTTTGTCAGAAGTCTTGACTGACTGCTTCTCTATGATAAATTATTTTGACTTCTTAATAGTATATTCCCTAAATGGAACTGTTTCAAATTTTTTTATTATCTTTTTATAGGTTTAATTCTTTCTATGTTTCAAATAATTTTCATTCCTATTCTGTCGACTTCTTGTACTTCTAGAGGCTTATTTGAAAAAAGGTGATCAGAGTTCAAAGCACTGCAGTGGGAATATGCCATTAGGTTTCTCAAAGGCATTTGAATTTTCCTCAGCATTTTCTGGTTTTGTAAAGTTTATGATTCTGTTTTCTTTATAGACCATGAGCAGATGTTTTTGCCAGCCTTTCTGAAATGACGCTTAGAACTTTCCTGAGTGGATTAAATATTTTAAAATTTCATTCCAAGTCGCACTTCGTGAAAATTCAAAAGACAGACATCCAAAGATAGATGAAACCTTCTGAATGACAAAATTATTAAGTGTCAGATTTAGATGATACACTTATGAGAGAAACATTGACAAAATCTGAAGATAAACTGCTGTGTTCTCATGCTATGCCTTACACACAAACATATGCCAGTTCTTCAGATGTTTTGCTTCAAAGAAGGCCAGTTCAGCAGATTGTAGAAATTTTAGTGATAAAAGATGCAGAGTTAATCAGTTGAATTAATAAACAGAACAAAATGATTGCATTTAGCCCTTGGGTTTTCCCAAGGTTTTCTTGGTTGCTGCTCGGCCCTTGCTGCTGTAAATCAGCAGTGCTAGTTGAAGTCCTCTGTGCTTGTTTCTGTCATTATTGATTTAACAAGGTATTTTTTCCCCCTAAAATGCTATCCTGTACATCCTCAAATAGTCCTCTACATTTTCATGTATTTTACTTTTCTGCCCTATCACTTAATCTTTCTGTGATTTGGAATCCTTGCTAATGTTCTGATGAATTCCTTTGAGTCTGATTGTACGATCTTAAACAGACTATGAAATCCTTAAACACAAGGATTAGAAAATGGATGCACATATTTCTGCAAAAAGCCGTTTGTGAAGACACATGTGGTGTTCTATTCTCTGCTAGCTATGAGGGCATCTCCTCTCCCTTGTTACATCTTCTAGCTTCTCGATTGCATTCCTATGTCATTTCATGGCACAGAGCAATTTCACTCATCTGGTGATGCTCTCCCACTGGCTGGAAGGGTTTGTGTCTGGGAATGCTTAAGACTGGGGCCTTGGGTAAACAAGCGTGAATAAGACACACCTTTAGTAGCCAAAGGGAGACGCTGTTGTTCCCACTTTTATTGTACAGACCCTGTGTCCCTTGCAGTTTCTTCAGAGGCCTCATAGGATTGATAAAACAGTATCACTCTGCCCAGAACATACTGAAGAACTCCAGTCTGTTTTCTAGTCTAAACTGGCAGAATCAACAATTCATTTTTATTTCTAGACTGGAATTTTTCCAAGTCCATCAAATTATGTTCAGTTTAGTATTCTCAGGCAAATACTTGCTGGTTCTACTGACTATTGAATATTTCAATTAGAGAAACCTCCAATGATTTTAGAATCTGAAGGTGTTTTGAATATTTTAAATACAGTGCCAAACCCACAGAATTTTCTTTTTTATATTGCTTTTCCCAGGGAATGTTAAAGGCATGTTTCATCAGGTCATAAATAGATTAGAAAAACATGAGATGGTCATTTTTATAGTAAATCTTTCTTAATTTATGGGTGATTTCTTATTTGGATAATTTCATTTGTAAAGGTACTTATATTTCTTTAGACGGAGAAGTTTCTTTGACTGTGAGATGAGCTTAAAAGACAGTGTTGGCATATGAATGGGTTAAGCTTAGAATTGCTTTCATACAGTAACGTGCATGATACAGTCCATGCTGTTCATGTCCTAATTGCTTGCTACAGCATATTAGAGATTATTCATGAAAAGCCTGTGGTCTTGACATCTCAAAAGAAACCAGCAGCTTTCACTATTTATATTTTTGCTGACTTAATCAATAGTTGCAAAGTTGCTGGCTCTCCTCCAAACCTCTTGTGTCAACTGAATTGACAAGTAAATGCTCAAATCTCACAAAGTTCATTGGAGTTATACCACTTTTTAAAAAACTGCAACAGAGGTTGAGCTGTATTGCCTAACTAATGATTCTTGCTCAACCTGAACAAAAGCCAGTTAGGTCGCTTGATATTTTTTAAGGTCCTACAGTGTGGTACATCTGGGTCACATTTCTAATTTTGTTCTGATTGAGCAATGACTGGAAAGGAACACGTGGTCCCACAGCTTCTTCCAAGGGACTTAATTTATGGTTCCTGCATTTTAAATATTTTGTGTTTGTTTTAAAACAGAAAGGTGAGTAGCTTATTACTTTATACTTTTTATTTACTCTCCATTTAGTTGGTGTGCAAATCCAGCTGCTCTGTTGCATCCCTAAAGAGCAGCTTATTCCCATTTTCTGAGCTCTGTTCCCTCACTTACTGAGGCCAGCTGCTGCTCCTCTTGCTTCTGTAGTAAAATATAATTATCAAAATGTGACCCAATGGTAATATAGCTTCAGTGAATAAACAAGAAAAACCCCCAAACTGTGCTGAACTATGCCATTAATTAAGTGGCTGTCAGACCTGAGGACTCACTTGATGATTTCACTGGCACACTGGTGGTGAGCAGGAACTTGAATTAAAGTTGTCATGTGTAAAATCTCTGCTGGTAGATATCATCAGATATTACTTCCCCCCCCCCCCAAAATAGAAATTAAGGTTTTCTTGGTCTTGTGCTTCTGTAATGTTTGGAAAACAGGTCTTTCATGAGGACATGATACACATATTTCAATACAGGATATTCTGAAATACAGGCATATTTAAATTGTAATAAAATAACAAGACAAGTCTTAATTTTTTGAATTGGCTTTTCGGTGGAAATACAGATATTGGATATTGTTTTCTATTCCTGTAGTGTTAACAGTGAAGCCACAAATGGCATTTTGGTCCACCAGTGTTGGTTTCCTTTTTAATCTAAATCCCTCACTTCCCTGTTAATGAAATTTGTTTTAGATGAATGATCAGGGGTATTTATCTTCTTATGCAGTGATTTCTTGAACCCTGTTATTCACTTACTGAAAATTAATCACTGAATTTCCAAATTATTTATTATAAAAACCTTTGGGATGCTCTGATCACCAGATGGAACTCATTCATTTAGTTGGAATTGGGATATTTTCTAGAGGTAAAAATATTCAACAGAAACATTTAAAAATCAGATTCATTCATTCATTCCCATTGGAGGATAGAACAACATTTCCATTTCAACTTTTTGATGAATGATTTGCTGAAATAAAGGTAAGTCAATAGAATAGAGAAAAGAAAGAAAACCCCTAAGTCTGGGTGTGAAGTTTTGGCCTCCTTTGCAACTACTTACCTGTATGACTTCCCTTCATTTGAAGTCGTTCATAATGCTGAGATCAAGCATTCAAAAGAAGAGATTTTATTCAGATTTTGGCAAAAATCCCGAAAGGCCTATCAGATTGTGAAATATCAAAATTGTATTGAATTTCAGCAGCACTTGGGCAACTAATTCCCTCAGGCTGCTTAGAAAACCTCAACAGACTACCTGCATCTCCTCCTTTGGGCGGGCTTATTTTTCTCCTCTTCGCTGCCTGTACAAGTGCAAAGGAATCGTTCTGGGAAGGCCGTAATTGCAGAAGTGCTGTGTGTGGCAGCCGAGCTGCGCTGGCGCGGGACTGCGGCCGTACGTGAGGGGAGCTGTGCCAGCGCTGAGGGGCTGTGCCCGCCCGGCCCCGCGCGCAGCCGCGGGCTCGGCCTGGGCGCGTCGCGCTTTTGTTTTCCCACACTCCGCTGCCTAATGGAGCCTTTCTCAGTGGAACAAAAGGCAACTTGCAGTTAAGAGTTTATCATTTGTTTTTCCGGGGGTATGCCTTCCTGTTCAGAAGTTCCTACGGTAAAAGTTTTCCAACGTCCTGAAGTGCACAGGGACGTGCAGCTTGTGCCGGGCCTCAGCGGCGTGTGTAGCGCCAGAGGCACGCACAGGCAAATACAGCTGTGTCTGCTTTGGTGCACCCAAACACCTGCTATCAGATTGGACATTCAAAGGGCATGTAAAAAAGATGCCTTTTGTGATGTGTGGTGGTGTGTGTGCCCTGAAGTGTTAAAGCATTTGTGCAGCCTTTGTCATGTCCCACAGACTTTTTTTTCCCCTAGTTTTTAAGTAGTACCACAAAATTTATACTAAAAGCAAATAAAGCACCAGTGGCGTCAGTCTCTTGTATACTAATGCAATGCTGAATTGAACATGAAACATAGAAGCTAAAGGTATGCATTTAACCTTGATACACCTTGTCACGCTGTGAAAAGACAGAGGGAAGAAAAAAAGTGTGTACTGCAGCTTTGAGTTCCCATCGAGGCGGTATTTATCAAGCATTTTTACAATGTTCTCAGGGTTTGTCAGGTGTGCTGTCCCGGCCTGCCGTGCCGCTGCTGGAGCGTGCGGGTGCCCCGCAGCCGGAGCCAGCCCCGGCCATGGGCGCAGCCCGGCGGGGCCAATGAGCGCCGGGCGGGCGGCGGGGTTTGCACAACAGCGCCCGGCGCGCCCGGGCTCTGGGGCGGCTGCACGGACCGGGTGGCAAAGGGAGCCAGCAGGGTTTTCTGTAACACCACGCAGCACAGGCTGAGATTGCTCTATAAAAGGTGAACGATTTGCAATCAATAATAATGCCAATTTTTACTTATGTTTCAGAACATGGAAACGTGAAACATGAGGTAAGGATTTTTCTTTTGCTTGTGATGTTTGTTTTGTTGGTAACATAACAGCTCCTTATTGCTCTGTTTACATGCTGATAGAGAAGTTACGTTTTTCTTCTGGATTTGCAAACAGATATATTTAGAGTGCTGTAGAAGTTGTCTAAGCAACAAGGTGTTCATGATTAAGTATGAATGTCTTCTCAAAATACAAATGAAACTTGCAGCGAAATGACAGTGCTGAAAGCACTGAAAAAGGTGGAGATGCTTTTTTTAAGCTACAGGTAAGAAAACATATATTGCTTCACCAGTGGTTGTTAGATCCTTATTGTTCCTAGACAAAATCTGGCTGCAGAGTTAAAAGTATTTTTTTCTTTTTCTCTGCCATGCCAGAGAACTGTGAGCTGATGAAGGATTGGTAGGGCAGGGTTTGTCTCTTCGTGTGAAAAGACTATGGTTGCAGAGGTATCTTGTGGTATGGAGTTTATGTAATCTGGAGAGAATGTTAGAATGGGACCTGAACAGAGGAGCTGCTGTGATGCACATTCTGTAGCTTGCTGTCAGCCTAGGAAGGCTGCAAGCCACCCTGGGTTATTTTTTGGCCAGCACCTGGGGCCTCTTCACTGCTGTATAGGAGGGCACAGCAGCTGGGTTTTGTCTGTCCCATCTCACAAAAGAGGTGCAGCACTTCAGACCTAGAGCATAATAATTTCTAGCATCTATTTTAGATCAGAAGCTTATAGTAATTGCTTAAATGACATGCCAGTTATGAACAGCATATGAGTATAAATGTTGCTGCTCTCCATAAGCATGGCTGTGTTTGATGTTGTTGCTGATAGGGGTAATGGGAGGATGTTATTGCTGACATGGCTGGTTCAGGGCTGACCATGTGCTCTCTGATGTTTGAGCTGTTTGGGTGTCACTGTAACCCCAGACAGCGGTGGGGATGGGTGAAGGCAGCTCTGCAACTTCTGGTGAGCTCCTGGCTGTGGGCCCCAGAGGGGCTCCTTCTCTGGGGGTGTTGCAGGGGAATCCTGTTGTGACAGGGTAGCTCTGGCAGTGGACAGGGCTTTCCTGCCTGTGCCCAGCCTCTGCCCCTGCCTGTGCCCCTGCCTGCTCGCCTCACTGCATCCTCAGCTGTGCCTCTGGCCAGGTGCTGCCCAGCCTTTCGTGTCTCTGCCTTGACAGATATGCTGAGTAAGGGCACTCTAAACTACAGGAATCACAGTGTGGTCCATTTGCCTGATACCCTTCCAGTCCTGCAGCTGGCAGGCATGGCTGGAGAGCTGTGAGCAGATCATCTACTGGACTTAGTGGACAAGGCTGCCAGGCTTCCTAAAGCTAACTGTGGTTAGCTGTTAGCTGTTTCATGCATGTCTGGATGAAAAAATAGGTATACTGTTTTTTCTTGTTGGGAAAATAAAGGCCTGATTTCTGGAGCTATTGATTTACTATTGCCTATTAAGTTGATCCAAAACATCAGGATTACATTAATTTTTATCAAGACTCCTATTTAAGTGTCTGCTTTAATTCTTTCTGTCCAGAAGGAGACTTAAGCATGGATGAGGAATTGTCACTTTGGAAATCAAGGATTTAGGCTTCATACCAGTAAAGTAATGAATCTACTGGTAATTCAGTATGTTTAAGGGTATTGGCCATGTTTTCATACAACTCAAGAACTATTTCCTTAAAACTGTTTTCCAGGCAGTCCTTTGGTGCATATGACTTGAGTTGTCACAGTCCCTCTGTTGTTTTTATTTCAATTTAGAATTTCTCTGTCTCCCTTTGAACTTTTCCAATTCCTGCCCCTTTTTCTTTCTTGTGCAAATCTGTGGCTGCTCACCAATCTGTATCAATCTGTACCAGTAACATGGTTTCCATCTTTAAAAAAGGATATAGGATATAGTTTCGCATTTTGTTTTTATCCAGTACTATTATCTTAATTGTGGCAGCAGCTTTAAATTTTTTTTCTATCCACTACAGATGAACTTGTATCCTTTCTTTAATTAGGCTTGTGGGGTACAGAGAGAATATGTCCAAGGACTCAAGAGTATGAAAACTCTTTTCAAACCAGCTTTTGATTTTGCTTGCCTGCTACAGGGCTTGGTAATTTGCTTATGCCTCAGGTTACTGCTTTCTGGCTTGCCTTGGTGTGTGTCCTGCATCAGCTTATATCAACGGCGAGTAAATCAGAGCAACCTAATTGTTCCCTTTGTTATGCAACATGCCCTTCTCTGCTTGGTTTGATTAAAAAATAAATAAATGCATGAACCATCATGCAAGTTGCCAGATAAAACAAGTTTGCAAAAGCAGATGAGTAGTTCGCAGATATGCATTATTTCACATTGAAATATCCAGGGATCCATAGGAAATGTCTTAGTGTATAAAATATAGAAAAGAAATCTAAATAATCAGAGTCTTGTCAGAGGGTTTCTGATTTCACACAGCTCTGGTTCCTCCAATTTTAGGGAGGCAGATAAGTTACTAAGTATATTTAGATACTTGCCCAGAAAATAAGAAAATTCAGCATTCCATGGGGAATTGTAGTTAACTTCAGTTTAAAGTAGAAATAGTGAATGTTTCTACCTTATTAAAGCAATGCAAGTGGCTTTGACTTTTGTGTTGGTGGATGTTATCTGGGGCAGATAATGCCAGACTGCATGCTTTTCCCATATCCTATTCATAAATGATTTAAAAATTTTGTTCTTAGTTTCAAAATATGTTAATGTATGAACAAACCTTCTATGGACTGAGAATCTTTTAGCCTAGTGTCAGAAAAAATGGGATATATGAAAACTCCATCAACATTACTAAGAATATTTTTCAAAGTGTGATCTTTCTACAAGATAAAGATAATTGTGTTGGTGGTTGGGGGAAATAACTTAAGAAAAGCAGCTTTGCTGAGTAGATTGTGGGAATGAAAGGATTGCAATGAGCCTCCATGAAAACATGTTTATTCATATCCTTGATTCTTGTTTTTGCTCTGCAGAAACGAACAAATGGAATTAGAAGAAGCTCTAGACATGTGGACCCAGGTTTGTGTCATGACTTTTTAATACTTAAACATTAAATAAAAAAGAGTAAGAAAACTGTAACTTGCTTTGTTAAGTTGCATTGTGAATGCTATTGCCATGCACACAATGCTGAGAACTTGACTGCTGAAGTCATGAAGGTCTAAAGCAATTGCTCTGTTTGTGATTTCAAAGATAAGGTCATCTGGTTGAACTCTTAATTTTTTTCCCCTTGTTTTTTCTTTAAGTAGGGCTCTGGTTCTATTGGAATAACAAAATGCCTCTGGGCTTTCAGTTAATATGATCCACCCTACTGTACTCAGTAGTTTTAAAAGAAATAACTAAGGGATTAATAGCAGACAGTTGCTTATAAAGCTCAGGCTCTAAGTCTTAAAGTTGTGGGTATTCCCAGCTCTTAACTGTAGTGATGCTCAGTGCTTAACTGTAAGAGTTGCCTTTCTGAGAGGCATAAAGCAATTTCAGTTTTATATTGAATTTCAAAGTGATTTTATTTTTCCTTTTTAGTTTATAGTAGATACTTCTGTGGTATCATGACAGTAGCAGCTCTTAAGAAAATGAAATGCTTGTTATAGGTTGTATACTCAAGTGGGTGAACATTTCCTCTAGAGACCCATTATGTGTCTGTATAAAATATTCAATGTTTTTCAGTGTAGCTGTGTGATATTTTTAGTGTCATTTTTTACAGTAATTACGTTTCGTCCTTTATGTTTCTTGTATAGTTTAATTACTGGAGATTTGTTATGCAGATATTATTTGGAATATAAGTAAGCTGTGGATTATTAAATATCTCTAGATGTGGACATCTGAGAATAGTTGGAGTTAAACATTAAACAGGATGGCAATTCTGTACACCACATTATAGCCTGGCAGAGCTAAGCACTTTTCAAAAAGTAGGAATGCTGGTTGTGCCACTAGCATTGCAGCTGCCTTGGCTTGGAAAGTCTAAATGTTGTAACTAGCTGAAGCAGACCACACCTTTCTTACTCACTTACCTTTGACATGTTTTGGAACACGTATCGTCACTTTGTTCCCTCTAGCAAAATAAACCTGCTTCATGATTCTAGAAATTGTTCTGTGTGTCGTGACGACTGCAGTCATAAAAGAAAAAAATGAGCACCCTGTAACTCTGAAAATTATTACAGTCAGAGGGGAAAACATCAAGGGTAGGAATTAAATAATGCAGAAGGGGATGATTTATTCAAGTGTTTGCTAACAAGACTGAGTTCTTCCCATTCATTGGTCCATGTTGTGGTGAAGTGTAATTGTGTGCTTGCAGAATAGTCCTTGTAGGTTCAGTACCTTTAAACAAAGCTGTCTCATACAGAGTCATAGAAGATCAAGTAATTTAGCTTTGAGAACTTCTTGAGTATACTGTGATTTTACTTGCTGTTGAAGTCTGATAGAAGTATTTGCAGGATCTTTGTATACAAAGATACTTTAAAAGTAGTTTTTATTGAAGACTAAGTATCACCAAAATCACCAAAAGTAGTTGAACTGAGTAGATGTTTAAATGCTGCATGTAGCCAATGCCTAAAATACAGTTCTGCTCACCCCCTGCCTTGCCCATTTACTTACACAGAACAGTTCTTGGAGTTGTTGGGATAGTATTGTTAAGAAGTTCATGGTCCTCGTAATATTTTTGAAAGCCAAAAGAAATGCAGAACATCTGCATGAACTTTAAATCCCTCTATTGGAGACATGGCTGTAGAAGACTTCCTACAGAATTACTTCTGACATTTTAAAGGTTTTAAATAAATAATAATGAGAAATATATTACATACTAAAGTGCTCTGTACACATACTTTCAGTTTTCAAATGAAATCAGCTTTTTGTTTTGCATTTTGTCAGGATAGGCATTCTCTGTCCTTCTGTAACTCAGTGGGTAAAACTTTTAAAGTCTGGTAAACTCCTGGCATTTATTTTGCATAATCTAAGTACTAGTGTTCATCAGATTGCACATTGCCTTGAGAGACAGATGCTATCCAGAGGGCAACACTTGGAAGGGATCAGTCATGTCAGGCATACATTAGTGCATTGAGCCTCAGAGTTTTCCAAAAGCACTGGCATGTGAAGTTCTGAAGAATCTGAGCACCAGGATGTTCTTTTTGCTGAGAGAGGTGGTGAAAAGGTTGACTGCCCAGACTGCTTTGTCTTTAGAAGGTTTGGTCTGCTGCTGCTGCAGCCACTGCTGCAGGCAGTGATGTGATGGTGCTGAGGCATGGGTGCTAGGCTAGGGAACAGACACTTGCTGTGAATCAATAACCAGCACCTGCAGTGACTAAATATTGATGGAGTTCGTTATCACCAGTAAATACAAATATTTTGGGTTACAACTTGCAAGATTGTTCAGTTAGGTCTGTCTTGGCTATTTCAGTAAAAATACTGAATAGCACGGTCAAGTTAATGCATTGGTGCTTCTCTTTTTATGCTTAGAGTCAAATTCAACTTTTGCTGATACAGCTTAGCCCAGAATGAAAAATCACTTAAATTTGATGAGAAGTAGTACAAGTTGAAAGATGGCCAATGGGAGGATACTGGATTAAAATATCTTGTTTCCTGCTGGTAAAGCTCATTGATGAAGGAACCTATCTAGCTGAAGTACCCTAAAGGCAATAAGTTAGTTTATGGCTTTTTCATTTGTTTTTCTTTGAAGTTGGTTTAAAAGTTTTGACAGTAACAGTTTCCTCCTTGAGATTTGCTTTGTGCTGAATAAGAAAGAAGGGTAGAAGGAAAAATGATTAATGGATGATGAGGCAGAGAACTTCCCTTGAAAGCGGTCATGAGAAAAACATGTATACAAAAAGAAAACTGCGCAGAAACTGTACAGGTGAAGAAAAGATGGGAAATCCTACAAAAATGGGAGATCCATTGGTAGATCCTACAAAATATGGCTTTGTTTTTACCCTCTGCACTGGGCCTTCAGCCTGCAGTCCAGTTGCAGAGAACCTCCTGAATTGCTTCATCTATGAAGTTTTAGTGGGACAGGTTTTAAATAACCTTTCTTTGGATTAAGCAAGAGATAATAAAAAGCATTGATGAAATGGACTGGTGAATATACCTGCAGCTATAAATCTGGGAAAAATTTGGTCTACAGCTTGCATATGACTGTAGAATGACATGATTCTGCTTAAAGACATTTGAGATGTGATCAGACTGGTGTCAGCTTTTACATGGAATGGGCATGTGAAATGATAATTATATGACATTTTATTCTCATGTAGGGAATGTGTTTAAGCATGGGTTTTGCACTATTGGCTTAAATGACAAATGAAGCATTCATATGTATATTCATAAGCACAAATTCTCATTGTGTGAATTTGAGAAAGATGATGCAGTCTGACCAATGTTTTTTAATGGAAATAATTTTGTATTTGTTTTAATGTGAGTAAAAATTACTGACTTTTTCAGCAATAGAAATAGTAGTGTATGTTTGCTGTCTTTTTTTTTTCAGTATAAAGAGTCTAAATGTGATAGATTCACAGCTTTGAAACTGGTTTTACTCTAAACACTTCTGCTAATACAAACATTGGAATTTTAATCTCTAGAGGTGTGAAAGTATATTTCATATCAGAAGGATAAACTTGGTAAAAATAGAACACTAGAAGTCTTATAGTCAAGATTCATTGTAGATTAAACTCAAAATCTGATCTGTGAAAGATCACTGCTGAACATGTTCTGACTTCTTAAACAGCTGATTTCTTTATAAGCAAGGATAAGAGATTAGAAAACCTCAGTTCTGAACTGAGGGCCAGAACCAATATTTTTCCCTTCACAGAAAATAAATTATTGTCTGACTTTTTTGGGATGAAGGGACTAGCGAGTCATGTATACAATGCAATAGCTTGGGAAAATGTATTTTTCAGCCCAGGAATTCAAAATTCAAATAATTTTAAAAAGAGATATTTGTATTTCTGGTTGGTGTCTGGTCCATACTTGCTTTGTGAATCCTTTAATATTGGTTTTACACAGATTATAAAAAACCCCTCAGGATCTGAAGGGAGTCACTGGGTTTATGGCCTGAAGTATATGCATTAAATAAGTAACAACAACAATCTGTTTAAGGAGAAGTACAGTACTGAAGATATGTTTATTTCATTAGCTATAGTGTTAAATAAGCTACTTTGTGCTTCGTATTTTGTTGAAATTGGATTTTGGAATCTTTTAACTTGGTTGTGTTATTGTTATATGTGTGTGATTAGTAATTAGTGAAACAATATTCAGGTGTTTGCACTGTGTGGTAGTATTTGCATCTTTGGAGTGAAAAATTAAGGGTTAGTGTGATATTGGCAGTTTAAATTTTCTTTTCAGTTAAGAATAAAGTATACTACACTGTGAGATATTTCAACAGATTCTTACACAGTGTGCTCTATGATATGCAAGTCTAACTCTCATTTCCATTTCAGTGCTACTCCCAGCATATGCCCAGCCAAAAGCAAAATCTGGCTCAATCTCAAATGCTGGGATATCCCAACCAGCAGATAATTCTTTGCCAAGTATGCAGTTGTTATAGATAAAACTACTCTTTAACTTAGAATTTGAAGCATGTTGCCCATTTTCTTGTTTTGTTGAGCTATCCAGGTACATCCTTAGTAGTTCTGACTGACTGTTGTCTTTCTCATTCACCCAGTATAGAGAATACCCAGTTTCATGGATGAGAAAAGATAACCTTCAGCATGAAGCCCAGTGCTGAAAACAGGCATTCAGGAGTTTATTTCTCCACTTCAACAGTGGCAGCAATTACCTGGGATTCTGGCTGTGGTTTTGGTGGCCCAGTACTAAGTGGCTGTCAGTATCAGAACTGAGATACAGTTGAGAACAAGAATTTTTCTTGGTTTTGAGCCACAGAACGAGGTCTACAAAAAAAAAGGCATTGAACAAGCCCCCAGTATTTCATGAGGAGTTGACTGATGTCATTGATAGTATCTCCTTATTAGGATTGTCTTCATTAGGATGAATTAGACCAAGTAGCATATTTTCGCTTTGGTAAAGGAATTCTTGTATATAGAACCAAGAAATACATTGATAGGTATTTTTCATATACTTTTAATACAGTTATTTGATTGTATTTCCTGTAAATAAAATGTAGGAATGAATAGCAATGCCTCAAGTACTAGAATATACGTATAGCATTCTTTTCCAGCTTTAGATACTGTTAACATGGAATATAATGATGTACTTTAATGGCTGGAGAAAATGAGTGTGACTGTAAATTAAATTGAGGAAATCCAGAAGGAATACTGAAGCAAAGAGAAATATTTCATGAAACTTCCTCTAGTGACAAAATAGTTGTTTGACAAAGTTTGAGGTATTTTATAATGTTTGTGGAGAATTTTAGATTTACTGAGTAACTTAAGACTTCTCTGCATGGTAATTTTTTAAGCAAGCTACAGAACCAAAAATGAGTTTTGATTTTATATATACATGACACATGTTTAACTTTTGGCTGGGTTTTATTCAGCTATGGATACTTCTTCATTTTCTACACAGCATCTAAGCACTTTGTTCAAGGTACCTATAATGTACCCAGTACATGTCTCTAGGAATCTGTGGAACAGAGAAATTTCAAGTCAGAATGGGTTTAATGGGGCAGCTGGGAGCACACTTGCTGCAAAGAGAACACTCCTTGGCAGGAGAGATGTGATACTGCTTACCGACACGGTGTGGAATCTTAAGTTCCAGGGACTTCGATTGATTGTAGCTCTAACCTGACCATCTCTTGGTATTGATAGACATGTTTGAGTGTGTTTTACATCAGTGGCTGGGATGGGGTTGGTGTTTGAGACCAGAGTCAGTGAATTTCTTTGTGGTCCCATGTCATGGGACAGCTTCTCTCAGCTGGGAAGTAAATTCAGAGATACACTGAACTATGTGGCCTAATTTGAGAGATCAAATTAATTTATCTCACATATTTATTAAAAATACATATTACATTCAAGATCTTTGCCTTTTTTTTTTTTTTTTTTTTCCTCTACTGTGCTTCACAGAATAATGAATTCATCTTTGTTTTGTTACAAGAAAAGACATGTCTAATGTTTTGCACCAAGAAATCTTCCACTAATGCATTTCTGGAAGGTGAAGCAGAGTTTCGTCTTCCAATGAAGCATTTCAAATGCAGTTTAATGATTTTTATTTGGGTTGTTTTATTTTAAATTAAAATTATTTTTACATTCCTGTTGGGGAGAATTATTTGAAAGGTGCCTGTCCCCATGGCATCTCAGCAGTGAGCTAGCATTCAGAGAAGAACATAGCCTTTAGCCTTTTCTTTTAATGAAACATCAGAAGACCCAGATGCCAAAGGGTGAAATGTATTTATTTTGTCAAACTCTTTCATCCTTGTCTGGTTGGATTGCAAGATTAGTTTGTAGTTGAGTGATTTAAACTCTTTTGTCTTATTGGATGTGTTTTTGGAAATGTCTCTGTATCTTAAGCAATTAACATTTTATTTTTCTCTTAGAGAAATTATGGTATTCAATACATGCTTAGCCATATACTACTATAATTTTTAAGCTGAGGCAGATTAAAAATCCTTCAGTATCTTTCTCTTTCTCTGCATAAAAACACTCAGCATCAAATATTAAACCAAAATGTCACTGTTTAGAGATAACTGCAAGGAAGTTGTCAGGAAGAAAAAAGGAAAAGGTCAAGTAGAGGTGGAAAAAATAGGCATACAAATATGATGGATAAAACAAAAAATTACACTGTTTTTTATTTAAACACACACAAAAATCGTCCAGCACTATTTAAAAAAAATGAAGATACCCGTGCCAGCAGCTATATGGCCCAAATTTACCTTTACTTACCTTGGCAAGTGGAAGAGAATTGCTTGGTATTTGGTAAAGTTTATTGGGATTTACTAATCTCTTATTCATCTTCAAGAGGAAAATTGCCTTTACACATATATTTTCATATCTGATTTTAATCTTCAGGGTGCTGTAATTCTCAGAAGGCAAAACAAAGATAATAGGGCAATGAATGATTAAAAATAGTCAAAAGTAACTGAATTTTAACAGTACTCCAAAGCATATGGTTTCTTTTTTTGTGGCTCACTCATTTAACTAAATCAGTATTTGATCACTACTTCAAAGAAATTCTCACACAAAGAATTTGGGAAACACTGGAAAATTGAAAGAAGCCATCCCATGGGAGAAAAAAGACTGCTGAAAATTCACACAAGAGAAGCTCCCAGAACTGCCTCTGCCTTTTGCCTGAGGAAGGTTTTAAAGCTTGGTAGAAGAAGCCAGAGGCAAGAGCCTGAGAAACTGATGCTGCTTTTCAGGAGAGTTTTTAATCTACTCACCACTTTGAGATTCCCAGAGAAGGGAACAATGAGGCTGAGTTGGGCTGCAGGCCAATCTAGCTCAGGATCTCTCCAACAGTAGCCAATTAAATGGATGCTGAGGGATAGAATTTGGGGTAAGGTACTATGGTACTTCTGCTTGTGTTTGTTTCTTAGTTCTTAGTTTTCCTTCCATATATTTTCATTACCACTTTTTAAACCAGTCTAAAATCTTCACAACATCCTTTACCTGTCACTCTCATAATTAGTTGTGTGAATAAAGCACATCTTTTTGTTTGCTTTTAACCTGCTACTTATTACTTTGATGCCTGTAAGTTTTTGGATCAAGAAAATTAATAACAAATAAGGAAATAATTAGTACTTTTTTTCTGGTCACTGTTATGCCACTCATGAGTCGTCTGTCATGTCCCCTCCAGTCATGTGTCCTCTAGCCTGAAGAGCTATTTCTTAATTCTTCTGATACAGAAGCTCTTCTGTATGTCTGAACATCCTGCTTGCTTGTTTGCATGCTTCTAGGTCCAAGAGTAGTCAGTCTTTCTAGTTCTGTGTCTACCACAAGAAATTTCTTAGTGTTGGTACAGAGCAGAAGTAGATTATGATATTGAAGAACTGTTTTAAAAAATACTTAGCAATTACTCTGAGATGTGTTGTCTCTGTGATGATACCTGTTTCACACTCCATCATTATATATGAATATTCAGTCCATATGTTACTTTAAGTCTTTTGTTAAGGTGTGACCAAATGGCCTCCAAAGATCCTTCCACCCAGAGTTACTCTCCAATTTTGAATTCTGTTGTTCATGAAATCTTCCTTCAGTCCTTTGCAAGTAGTGTTCTTCTTAAAGGAATACTTTTACACCTTCTCCAAGACTCCACTCTTACTCCCATTTCAATAATGCTTATTAATTTTTTGGACAAGGAAGGGCCACGGATTCCTTAGGACATTCCTTAGGACCTTCTGGACATTGTCTTCTATTTGAAAAAATTACTGTGGATCCAACCTTTTATGTCCCGTACTTTTGTTGTTTATTTACTGGGGGCCGGGGTGGAAAATTTTCCTCTTACATCATGTAAGCTGGAAGGGAGCCTCACTGTGAATCCTGTTAAAATTATTTTTCTAATCCACATTAACATATAATCCTGCTTCTTCATTGTCTGCCTTAAAGAACTCTAAACAATGTCCCTGAGTTGTTTTTAAAAAGTATTTGTAGTCCTTATATTATCCATATACTTGTAGATTCTGTTTCTACAGTTGGCTTTAGCAGTCTGCTTTGTACAACTGTCAGATATTTGTGTTGAGACATCTACTAACTACAACTGAGTTTCTTTAAAACATTTTCTTCACATATAACTGCCTATTTTGATGGTACTGAGTTGTTTTAAGAAATAGCTTGTAGATCATAATTATCAGCCCAGCGATGTAATGTTTGAATTTATTTGGTACTTCGCATTTTTAAGTAGTCACATTATAAAACTTGATCTGATGGATTTTTCAGTAGAATCAATTTATTCAGTTGTTTTAACCCTTAGATGTAGTTTATTCAGGAAGAAAAGTTAAAGTCCTTTTCTGAGGCATTAAGTGAAAGAACTTGGAGTTCAGCCCTCATTGCTGCTCTTGCTGACCTGCAAATAAATAGAAGACCTGTTCAGTCTTGCTCTTCTTATAACTTGTGTTTCTTAAGCTTCAGTGTGCAACAGGGAATTAAAAAGTAACTTCATTATCTGATACCTTGAAAACGTGCCTCAGTCCCTTAACCTTAGAGGTTATTCTTTAACCAGCCTGTTTGGAAGAGGGCATGTGGGAGAGGGGAGAGCTTAAGGCTCTGTCTTTCAGTTCAGACAATGAAGTGTGATGTTTACTCTTCTTGGACTGTTTTCCTTAATTGGGTTTGACAGCAGCAAATAGCATGAAATATGGTATAACGAAAGCTGCATGTATGGATCACAGCTTTCCTTCCAGAACAATGTTACACTCCTGGCAGTAGCAGTTTTCTTGTGACTGGCAGGGATCATTTTAGTATGTTGGAATTCACTTAATGCTGATATATCTTCTAAAACATTTTATTCTTTATTTCTTCTTTACAGAAGAACCTTCAGGTTGCCCTATAATTTTCACCCTCAACTTTTTTTGCTTTATCATGGGGACAAGAAAGGCTAAAAAGGAAAAGAGTATGAGGCTTAATGATAGGGACTTAAAGCTCCGACTCCTCCTGTGCATTGTGTGCCAGTTTTGTTATTTGCCTGTTTCTGGTGGTATTGACTTAAACCCTGTAATTGTGTGTTGCTCTGCACAAGGCTCAGGCACCTGAGAAACACTGAATGATCAACTAAGCTCAAAAAGCTGATGCTGGGATTTAAGTGTCTAAGGTGTATTCTTTCTCAGGGCAGTATTCTGGGAGAAAGAACCAAGTCTGGATGTTCTGCTGGTGTCAGTTTGATCTCTGGTGATTCTTTGATGTAACTACAGGCTGTTGCCACAAGGTGTGGTGTTTTTTCCCACTAAGGCGTCCCCTTACTGCCTTTCTTTTGAATCTATGGGTCACCTGGTCACAGGCTAAATAACTTCAGTGAGATAATGGCAAACTGGTCATGGGAGGCAGCAGCGGTAGCTGCAATGAGGAGATGAGTGAGATAAGCCATCCTGACTTAACATGGGATATCAACCCACATGCTTTATTGCTTTTGGGTATGGTTTATGTCTTAACAAATCTCACACTTTGCTGGAGTATATAATCCACATTCAGACTGGAAACCACAAATGGAAGGAGAACTTTCACTATTGTGCAGACGAATATATGAGGGTTTCCTTGACAAGGAAGGAAAGAAGCAAAAACATATAAGATGCAGTGTGATCACAATGACAGCATTGATTGTCTTGACAGGGACTAAACTTGATACCTATTTTTACTGCATATATGATAATGTACCAATAACGTCTTGATTTTGCAACAAAGATCAAGTGATGGATTTAATTTCAAGTATGCTTTCATTTTTGCATGTAAAAGAAGATCATTTACAGCTTATAATTTATTAATCATGTAAGCAATCTTCAAGTTAAGAATTTACTTATGTGTAAACATAGAAAATTCATCTACTTAAATTTGTAAACTATTTTGAAAATTTTTACTAAAAATTGAAAATATTGAATATTGATGAAAGGGAGTATGTAGAAACAGTGTATCAGAATGGTACAAAATTTTTCATATACTAGTTGTGCTAGTAAAGGCTGACATAAATGAAGACAATAAAAACTTACGTGTAAGATATATATATTTTTATACTCATTTATACTGGATATTTTCATTGTAGTCTGAATGCCTTTGTCTAGGTATATCTGCTAATTGAGGCTAGGGATACTACAAATTCATGGGAAAGCTGGAGGCATCACAAAATATGATAAGATGATAATTTTATAATATAAAAAAAAACAATAAGTTTTTGTTGATTGCCAATACTTCATATATGCAAAGTGTGCAGCATAAAAACAAAATCCCAAGTATATACTATTTAGGGATAAACAATTTTAACTGCATTGTGGTGTTAACAGTGAAATACATATTCATCCTTTTCTACTTTTATAGCACAAATACTTCGTAATGAAAACAAGTTTTACTATCTTTTCTCAAAGAAAATTGATTTGCTGTAGCCTATACAGACCAGAAATAAGTAGGCATATTTTTTAAGAGCAGGTTTGTTTTAGCCAAAACAATGGTGTCTTTTCATTGTTTTAATATAATTTCATAATTCTTGGCAACATTTGTCTACTTTGTTTGCAAAGAAGATGTATAAGGTGTGATTTTTCTTTTGCATGTGTGCTAAGAACTATCAGTAAAAGAGGTATCTGATGTAATCAGGGTAGAGGCTACAGAGAAGAAAAATTGCTTAAAGAGTAAGGTCATGAGAGTGTTTAACTTGAAAAGCTGAAGGATTATACAGCATTATGAAGGGGGTGCGTGCAGGCAAAATTATTTGTCGTGTGCTGGGACCAGCCTGCTTTGCCAGTCATCAGCCACTTGCCTTTCATGTTCTGTAATAATTTAAAATGCTTCTCTTGCCAGAGAATTTAATTCTTGTAAATAACAGAAATGGGAGACTAAGGCCTTTCATCTTAGAGGCAGGTGCTATTAGTCAGTACTGAACACAAAAGAAATTGCAGGAAAGAGAATTAAATTCTTATTTTTGCAATTCTTGCTGAGTAAAATGTCAGAATATTTTCAGCAATGTGTGTTTTTAAATTTGATACCTGTGAAAGATTCTAGGTTGCATAGCTATGTACTTTTATGGATTATATGTTGTTTTTAAAATTACTCATTCTGTGAATTCTCAACTCTAGAAAAAATGCCTTGGTCCTGTACAAGATTCATCACATTTTGCAGTATTAAATTCTGTTTCCAAAGTGAGGTTCCTGTTTTCAAGTGTTTTTCCTCTTACTGGTTGCTGCCGAATTATCCCTGGGCATAGGGAAGTCAGGGTTTAAAGTACAGCTCCAAATAAGTACTTCTCTGGAATAATGGACTTCTATATTCCAAGATTTGTCCCTGTTTTTCAGAGCCTTTTGCTGCACATAATCTACTGACACACCTTCACAGCTCATCTGTAGTATCTGCCCAATGCAAGTTGTTGGTCCCGCAGGGCAGGTGCATGTTTGAACATATACACAAATTAGAATGCCATGCCTGTCTATGGCATCACATTAAAAGATGTGATAATTAACACTGGTTAATCTTCATACCATGTGGTTTTATAAAAAGCAGCACCACATGTACCACACTTTCTAATTCATATGCCAAAACTCCATTTTACTTAATTAAAAAAAAAATTAAAGAAAAATAAGCTTCTTGCTTTTGAGGCAACATAATTTTTAAAGTATCCCTAATTCACCTCCTAGACTACATTAAAAGGATAATATTTCATTACTTTGTCGAAACAAATGAAAACTGTGTTTTTGAACCTGATTATTCTTTGCTTTTTATTCCCATGAAACATTTAACTTTCAGCTGTTTCTAATGCCTGTTCAAGGTGCTGAGACTCTTTTCAATCCAGGCAAAATCCCTTACTCTAACAAAGATAGCTGCCTGTGTGACTACAAGTAAGGAGTAGTTGCTTGAATAAACATTTGAAGTAAAAATTGTACAAAACTGCAACACCTTTTCCTTAACCTTTGTTTGGACGAAAATCTGCTGTGGAGAGGAAACCAAGGTCTGTCAGTGAAGGAAAAATAGTTTTTGCTCTTAATGAATCACAAAAAGTATGTGGCAATGACCATTAGGAAGTCAGTGAATTTCTTAGCTCTCTGCTTTCTTTCAGTGCAGTCATAGAGAGAGGAGTCCTCTTTTGAGAAATTACCTGCGTTTGAGTACAAAAACTAAGACATAATTTTGGAAGTGCACAATAACTTTCTGTTATTTTAGACATACTTTCTTGGATTTGCAATCTGAAGTTCTCAATCTAGGACATGTTCAGGTTTTATGAATTAATATGGATCTACAAACACAAATGTATGTATTATAGAGGAAGACTGATCATTTGAAAGGTGCAAATACAGCTTATGAAAACGCTTGCTGGTTGGCATTTCTAGATTCTTTCAGCAGTGTACTTGAATAATTTTATATTTCTTTTGTGTTGTAACATTTTGTCACCTGACTTCCCAAAATCCTTATAGTTTCTTTTCATTCTGCTTTGTGACACAAAAGTAAATTAAACCTCAGGAGTGAATCGGTGAGAGTTATGAGCAGAACCATCCTTAAGGGCATGAGAGACAAATGGTCATTGGCCATCTAAATAAGAATAGAGTAATTCCTTTCCCAAAAAGCAGCCCTTGTGACTTTCCCTTCTGAAATTTAAAAACATGGCTCTTCAGAAATGTTTTTGTAGTGCCAGTTTGTTGTTTTTTTTTCTTGCACAGAGATTAGCTTCCAGGCTCCTTAAAATGAGTGTCAGGATGTGCCAAATGCCCCTGCTTAAGGAAGTAAGAAAATGCTTTCTGCTGGAGTTACTTTTCTAAATTAAAAAAAATAAGTAAGTTAATTCTGAAAGTTAGTTTGGATTTTGGATATTCTTGGCTAAATTTCTTATTTCTGATCAAGATAAGCACCATATTTATAGGAGCACTAAGCTGACCTTGGAAAAACTAGAAATTAAAAGCTCCTACTGAGAGGGGACTGTTCACCTCAGTGAATGTCCATATTCCCATGCTGGTAATTTTATTAATGCTGCTTATATTGTCACTAAGCACAGTTATCCTCAAAAGATCTTTGCTGATAAAAACCTTTGGGTGAAGTCACATACTGACATTCAGAGCAGGGGAAGATGCCCATTTGTTTATGCATTGGTCTTTAAGCAGCAAAACTATTGTAATATCAAAAGAAATCAATGTGTAGAAATGTAACAGAACTCATACAGTTTCAAAAAGTCAGCCCTGTAAATAGAATAACAGTGCTAGTCTTGTTTATTTTCCTTGCAATGAACTCCCACTATGTTCTGCGACATAGTTCCAAGTTTTGTGAGGACCTTAACCAGAAAATGGAGATATAGCCAATTATCAGGGGTCCTTTTGCTAATGATCACATCTACAAAACCTGGGGAAGCACAAGAACTTCCTGAGTTGTGGTATTTTTCTGTTTTTCATAACAAGTTATTGACCAGACTGTTAGCAGACAGATTTTTTCCTCCCACACATCTTCATTTTGGTTGATGGTTGACCATTTTTGCAGAGGTCTCTGCCAAGAATACAGTTTCTTTATGAAGCATTAAGGAGAAATGGTGGAAAAATTGAATCTTTGAAAAACTGTAGATTTGACAGGTAGTGAAGGACTGAGGAAACCCCAAATCATGTTTCAGTAAGGTTTTTAGGAAGGAGCAGTTGTTGGAAGAGAGGGAAGACAGTGGTGGAAAGCATGGCTAGGACTCTGAAAAAAAAAAAAAAAGTTTTTTTTTTCCAGTAGTTGTATGTGGTCTGGAGGATGACAGTCTTTATATCTTCCGTTTTGATGGAAGAGAAATGTGAATGTTTATCAGATGTGGTTTGGAGTGCATTACAGATTTATCATCTGAATTTTGAGATAGTGAAGATTATTTTGCCCCACCCCCCATATTGCCCCAGTGCTTGCAAGTTCTCTGTTTATGGAAGGGCTTCTTTACTTCTATAAGCAGAAACTTAACAGTTTAGTTAAGGCTCATGGTAGCTGATAAATGTTTTAATAATGAGCCTTATGTAGTTTTTTGACTTCAAAATTAAGTCAAGTGGCAAACTCCGGTTTTGTGGTTATTCATATGCCAGTAGTGAGACTTAATTGAACGTTATGCAAAGGCAAAGCAGTTAAAGAGAAGACAAGTGGAATATTCCCGAGTCTCAGGCTCTGTCAGCATTTCAGTCACCTTGCCTTTAAGCTGGAAGGAGGAAGGTGTGGTTAGGATGCAGTTCTTTACTCTGAGGGTGGTGAGGCGCTGGCACAGGCTGCCCAGAGAAGCTGTGGATGCCCTATCCCTGAAAGTGTTCAAGGCCAGGTTGGATGGGGCTTTGAGCAATGTGGTCCAACAGAAAGTGTCTCTGCCCATTCTATGAAGGTTGCAATGAGATGTTCAGCAAAGTTCCTTCCAACTCAGCCCATTCTATGATTTTATGAATGTAAGGCTTAAAAGCAGTATCTAAAATTAAAACTTCTAATTACAGATATATTTCTATTATAGAAAAATAATGACTTAAAACCAGGAGAATTAAAAGTTCAATTAAAATACCTTCTTTGAGGTAAGTCTGTGTACTTAGTAATTGTGTTAATTTTGTCCAATAGTAATTATTTAAATCACTGCCACTCTGAAGAGTGCTTTTAATAGACTGTGCTGGCATCTTCCATGTATGTGAGTTCTGTAATTTGTGTTATAAGTACTTGTCCTAAAAGTTAAGAAATCCCACCCCAACCTAGTCTCTTTTGAGGCATTAATAGACTGTCTCAGAAACTGAATGTTAAGTGGGTTTTTAAAAGTGATTTGTAGTGTTGCTTTCCTCAGGTCTCCTCACTAGCTGTGAAGGCCTTCTAGACAAGTTTTGCCTTGGCAGTAAAAAACAAAGCCATTGACTTCTGCTGTTGTGGAGATAGATGACACTGATGAGGAGTTGGGAAAGCTGCTCTCCTGATAGATGCATAGAGAAAAACTAAGTTTACAGTGTATTCTGCAATAAAATGATTATGAACAGGAATTTTTAACAATGAAGCTAGCAGAGTTGATTGGAAGGATGCCAAAGGACTTTGTTTTCATACAGCCCATTCTCAGATTAGAGCTTTCCTTTAACTAGCTTTTAATATTAGTGTTGGATGTAGATGATGTTGCCAAAAACGTGTCAAAGCTGGTGATTTTGTGTCACGGATGCTCAGATTGTGTGTATAACAGTTCCACCTGTTCTTCACACTGCTGTCCCTATCAACCCATCTGTTTTTCTCTTTCTATCATAACTCCTTGTTACTTTAGTATTTGAAGTTATGCTTCTTGATCAGAAACCTTCAGAGTGTAATTTTACTTACCGTGGTGTAAATACTAATTTTTTCTTTCAATTAGAGTTCTGCTTTGCCTGTGTCTCTTTAGTTTCTGCTGTTAAAATTATCCATGTCACTGTGGACTGCTGTTCAGACAGTTAATCCCATGAGACATTGCCATGTGTTACTTAGCCCTCACTTCCTGGTTGGAGTGTGAAGATGAAGGGAGGTGTATCTGCTCAGAGATTTCAGGAGGAATATTCCCCCCAGTCTTTACTATGGAAGGCTTATCAATCACTAAATGCCAGCTTGTTTCTTAGCAGAACTGCATTCACAATGTTTGTAGGTGCAAAGGTATAAACCACAAAGGGTCAAACCAAGTTCAGAGGTTCCAAACACCTCTGAACACCCAAAATGCTGTTGTGGTAAAAGAAAGACAGAATTAGTGAGCCTTTATGTAATTTCCTGTACGAAAAGAAATGCTATTTTCTGGAAACATCACAATGTGGCTTTGTCAGATAGTTTAAAATTCTGTTTCATATTCAAAGCCTCATGAAGTCAGGAGGCTTTATTCCATTGCATTAGTGTTTGTTTTTTTTAATCAGGTTATAAATATTTGGTGACTAGGCTCTATTTTTCATAGATAAAAAGAAAGTCTTCATATTAACTAGGAAGGGATGTTTAATGCAGATAAAGTTGTTTCATGTCTTTCTGCTAATAGTATAACGTTTACTCCCAAATTCACCTTTGAACCCTGCTCTCCTATATGCTGTGTCATTATTTTGTACGTTAGAATGATCCCTGCCCAAAGTGTAAACCACGTTTTGAATTGCTGGGAAATAACAGATGCTGGAATCAGTTTTGACAGATAGAGGTCATAATAGGGCATGCATTATGCATGTTGTTAGCAAAAAATAACATTTTTGAATCTCTGCATGAAACTCTGAGAGTCATTCAGTGTTCTTTAGAAATGCAGAGCTGCTGTAAGGAATACAAGTAGTTTACTTTGTTTCATATATAATGGATATTCTAATTTACTATGTTAATTCTAAATTGTAACCTCCTTCCTTGACTCATAATTATCAGATGAAATACTCAAATGAATGGTATGGTTTATGAAAGGTTTTATTTTTCTGTAATGTAACCTAATTGGTACTTTATAAATCTTGTCTCTGTCATGCTTTCTGTTTTTCTCATGAGCTACAATTTAGATCATAAATTTATGTTAGTTCTGTGACCCAGAGCCTGGCTATGAACTTTTCTAGGAATCTGGGCCTTTTTCTTGGTTTTCAGGTGAAGTAAATTTTAGCTATTTATTTGTGTCATAACTTTGGTTTTCATATCAACGTTGGAAACTATCACGCTCTTTTGTATCCTTAAATCAGAAAGTTTCCTGTTAAAAAACTTTGTCATGTGGAAATGACAAATGGAAGTCAATGGGATTTTTAACAATAATGATAATACATGGATGAAATCCTTATCTTGTCCTTTGTGCTGGAATTTTACCCTCTTTTTAACATGTTAATGAGCAATATTTTTGTGCCAGTTATGTTTCCACAAGTTTTCTGCAATTGGCAGTTAATGTCAGTACTACATTGAAATTGCAGTGTCTCTAAATGCTTAACATATTTCACATTTTATCATTAATGAATAGAGGTTCTATAGTGTTTTTGACACAAATAATCCATAATTATACTTTAAAGCATTTCAGGTTTCTGTAGAATACCACTTTTTCTTGTCTGCATTATTGAATTACAGCAGCCCTCAGGATTCTTAATGAGTATATTATGAATCCATGTGCCAATTAAAAATGAAATGTCAAGATTGACAAGGAAAATATCCTAGATCTTGCCTCTCTGAACTTCTGTAAAGCAGCTGGTGTACTGCCTCAGAGGAATTGGTCTCTTGTGAGAGGAAGCTAAAATAACTTGGCTCATTTAGCCTAGCAAAATGAAGGTTAATAGGGGTATGATTGCTCTCTTTAACTGTAGTATGAAAATAAATGCAGACAAAGAAAAGAACTATGTAGGCTCCTGTTTCTAAATGGATGCAAGTTGGCCATGAACTAATTTACAGTGAAAAGCAGAAGATTCTTGTTGTGGTTTAACCTCAGCCAGGAAGAAAATGCTAAGGTGAGAAAACTTGTGGGTTGAGATAAAGAGAGTTTAACAGCTAAAACAAAAATAGAACAAAAGAGAGAATTCATTCACCATGTTCCTTGGCCAGTCTGGTGTGCAGCCATCCCGAAGGAAGGCAGGACTCCATAGTGTGTAATGGTGATTTGGGGAGACAAATGGCATCATTCCAAATATCCCTTCTTCCTCCTCCTTCAACCCACTTTATAACCTGAGCATGATGTCATATGGAATGGCCTATCCCTTTGTCAGTTGGGGCCAGCTGTCCCAGCCATGTCCCCTCTCAGCTTCTTGTGAACCCTCAGCCTCCTGGCAGGGCGGTACAAGAAACAGAAAAGGCCTTGACATTGTACAAGCAAACTGTTTTCAGCACAAATGCGAACATTGGGTAGCCTTTTCTGAAGAAAACAGCCCTGGCCAAAGCCAGCACAATTGTAAATGCACAGAGAATAGAATTCTGGAATGAACAATAGGGGAAAACAGATTTGTTTTAGGGTCAGCTTGTTAAACTTACAGATTGTTTGAGATGGTTGGTGCATTAATGGACAGATGGACAGACCTGGATACATCACACCCCAGTGTTTGTCCTTTGCTAGGAGGTGACTGCTGACCAGTTTCTGCCCAATTTAATGTTTATCAGCTCAGTGTTAATCTACTAAACTCTTTCTGAGCTACTGTAGTCAAATCTGTAATTGCATGCTGAAAAGGAAGTTAAGCATTTTATTTGGAGCTTTTTGACTCTTTCCCTTAATTTATTGTTTCTTCTGTACCCCGTTTATTTTTTTCATGCTTAATGGTGATCTAAGGGAAGTTCTAAGAACACTTACCCATGAAAATTTCAAAATATTATGTACTTATTTTTGATTGATGATTCAAAGATTTCATTTAGTCTTTTTGTTCCTGGAAAAACTGATTTTAAAAAAAAAGTTTAAATTGTTTAAACCTTTTTTTTTAAGAAAAGGTTTATGACAGGGATAAGTCCTTTTGATATTTTCATGTAACTAGCAAAACATATTATTTGTGCACTCACTGCTTTTATATCTTTGATTGATACAGGCTGTATGTGCATGTGTGTTGTTATTGATACTGAAATGAATATGGCCCTCAGTGACTCAGACACTCCTGTCTTTGGAAAGTGAATTTACCTTCAGTTTTTTTAAAGTGCATTTTAGAACATGAGTCAAATCTAATGTGTGCTGAAATAATTAGCACACAAATATAATTTCCCTTGTTTATCCATGCATTTTTTTATCCATGGCCTTGAAGCTAGCATGCAGTATCATAAAGAACGACATTGCAGTGTCATTGATTACTGTGTATTGTTGCAGTATACTGGAATCCTGGCCTTGTATCCCTGTTATTCCAGGTGCTGGTTTATGTGAGTGTGGTGATAGTGCATATACATTGTGCTAGGCAGTGAGCATTCATACTGAGCACAAAGAACTCCTAAGAAGGCCAAAGGCAACAATTGGATAAAATAGGTGGCAAAATTACAGTAGAAAAATAAGATCTGTGTGTCACCATAGTAGAGACCATAGTAGAGACTATAGCAAGCAAATGAGCACTGTAATTTTCACAGTTTCTGTAGGCACTACAACAAACAAGTTTTAAGGAGGGTTCTGAAGCAAGATAATAAACTCCATTAAGGCCGAAACTCAAAAGCCTATTTAAATGATAGGATTATTTCTAGTGATGTCAAGAGGTGTTAGATCAAATCTTCACACATTGTATCTGCCAAGGTAACTTTATAATCAAAATTGCCATAGGATTCTACAGAATCAAACATACTGAATTATACACAAGTATTTTGGGCATTTTAACAGGATTAATTCTGTGTTTCCTTTTGAATAATTCTGCTAATTGACACGATTTCTCATTGAAATTGGCACAATTTCTCCTTTTTTTTCATAGTTATCTTGCCCTGGTTTTCAGATATGCCAATAATTGTAATTACCAGTGGAATAGAAACAAAAAGTGCTTTTATTCATGTTTATGATTAAGTAAGTGCTATAGCCTACTATATTAAAAAGCCACCAGGATTTTCATTGAAAAGTACATGATTATTTCCTGAGCATATTTTGATGAGCTCAATCCAAGGGTGGGGTTTTAAGTATATTATATCTGCACGCTAAAGAAGTGACAAACTAAACACACAGTCTTGTAATGTGAATAATTTTTTGTGCATTTGTTTTGACTTCCATGTATGTCTCTAAGATGAGTACCTGCTAACAGTCCATCACATATACAAAACTGTAATTCATATTCTGATGGGGGTTGCCTTGCATTAGGACAAAGTTGTCAGCTTTCAATAGACGCTTTTAAGCAGCATTACTTCTGTTTGCCATGCAGTGCATGGAGCATTAGTTGATGCTGAATCAGAATATAAAAGCACGAAAGCCTTCAGTTGAGAAACAAAGTAATGTCTAGCATTTGCCTAAGTGGAATAATGGCTTACTAGTAATTAGGTGCTCATTTTAAGTATGCCAGATAACTTGCAGAAACAGTAAAAGTTAAGGTGTCATTTGGGTTGAGCAATGTAAGAGCTGGAATTACTTTGCTTAATGTTTCATCAGCACTTAGGATTAGTATTTATTCATTAATACAGAGGGTGGTAATTATTGAAGGTGATCTCTTTCATGTTTCATATAATTTAGAGGAGATCATGGATATTTGTGTTTGTTGTCACCTAAATTATAGTAGTGATCTTGCAACAGAAATAAGTTTTCTGTGGGCCTCCTGATCCTTTGTTGTTAGAATGAAGTTAATGATGACCTTCCAGCAAGAAACATGTTAAATATGGCAGCCCAGTGACCTTGACTTTGCAGCCTGTCACTCTTACCTGTATCTATTAATATACATTCTTACAAAACTGTTACTTAACCAAAAACTGTCTGGTTAAGATTTGAAATTGATATACCCACTTGATGATAACAATTTTGAAAATCCCATGTTTAGTTAAAACCAGGAAAATTATTGTATAGTTTTTTTATAAGGATAGAGGGAGAGTAATTAAAAATAGCTTTGTTGTGATAAAATGCTTTTCTTGGCAGTAAATAGAGTGCAAAATTGTTTTTCTGAAAGCCTCTAAATCTTTAATATGTTTGTTATGGAGTGGGTGGTGCTTCACTTGATTTCAAGTATTCTTACAGTATCAGAGCACACTCTTTGAGTGCAATACACTAGCTGTCCATAATGCTTAAAATGTTGGTTTTTTTTTTTTTTAAATACCATTAAAGTTACAAGAACATGAGGTCACAGTATCCACAGTTTTATCTTCTGACTGAAGATACAAGGACTTCCCCTCCATTTGATACACACCTGTGGAGGATTCTTGAACTGTTGTTATAAACAGCGCTTTAGTTCGTTGTACAAGCAGAGAGAAGTGGGTTGCTCCCTTAAAAAACAAAAGAACCCTAACAAAAATGAAAACAAAAAATCCCCAACACAGCTTAGTTGTCTAGATTCAGTCAGAATTGATGTTGAAGGACTACTGTGCATCTAGAGTTCTCACCTTGAAAATGAAACCTTCCAATTGATCCAGGGTTTGCTACATGCACCCAGAAATACTCTCGTAACAGAAAAAAAAAAAAAAAAAAGAACAAAGAAAAAAGTGTTGTGAGAAACTTAAAAGAATTGTGATTCTGACTCTCCTGGCCATGCTGGCCATAGGTTTTTGGTAATACCTTTCTAAAGCACATTTTATGGAGATTATCCATATTGGTGTCTTTAATGCTAATTCATTGCAATCTTTGCCTTGAACTATAAAGATAGCATTAATATTTGAATGCTATGCAGAGCCATGGGTGCACATGTATAGCGAGGAGTCTCCATAGGCATGAAATCAGCTTTACCCCAAGAAGAATGGGGGATAGAGATGTTTTTCCAAAGTAATTGTTTCCTATTTGGTTGTGCCTGGTATAGTTCTAAGTATTAGTGCCTTAGTCATGTACCTGCTAAAAACATAGTGTTGTTTTGCTTGATTGCTCTCATGGTTTTCAGATTCTATAGATTGTCATTAAGTAAAAATTGAGTTATTTATTTTTTTCAATTTTTTTTCAGGTTTACCAAAAATGCAAGTCATTCGGAACTACAATGGAATCCCACAGCCAGCAGCACAAGATGGGCCACCCTTGCATATCCAGATTGGTGACACTATTGAGCTCATTAGAGGAGATGCACACAGCTTATTTTGGCAGGTACTGTATCATTTAGCAAATGGCTATATTCTGTACGTCCAGATATCAACTTCTTACTGATATATTGCTCTCCTAACTTTTTTTCTTTTTGAACTACAATGAAGTTCTTTGTGGTTTATCCAAATAAATGTCTAATACAACTAATTTTGCTTTTAAATTGCCAGTAGTTCCTATATGGTGTAAATCTTCAGTCTTGCAACCTCAAAGTAAAAGTCCCACTGAATAAATCTGCAGGGACATGACATAGGTGGCAATCCTATTATAAGAGTTAAGGGGAGTGTTTGGCACAAAAAGCAAAGTTTTGAATTTTCGGTGTCTGGGTCTCTAACATAACATAAGTAAAAGCTGTGTTGACAAAACCCAGTAAGTGAAAATTAGAAAATTAGATTTATAGGGGAGAGAAATAGCTCTGTAGAACCTAAACTATTTGATGCTGGCTCAAGTCAGTTAAGGATAGGGATTTTGTATATACATGGGAAAAGTATATTCTATTGATGACAAAATTTGCTGTCACATGATTCACATCACTATTTTTGTTACTAAAATTTCTTCTTAAATGAGAACTACAAATATTGAAAATGCTGACTTGCATTCACTTAAATGGTAAATGCATTCAAGTGTGTCTCATTTTTCTTGATTGCTTTCTTAATTGTTTGTATTGTTGCATACATGGAAATAGAACTAAATAGAAGAACTAGGAGATTAATAGAACAACAAGTGGAAAATATTTATCTTCTTGAATTGTTGTTCCTGTGTTATCTTCCTGGTTTTGTTTTGTTTTGGTTTTTTTTAAGCTATAATAAGATAATGAATATAATATAAAAACTGTCTGGTCTATTTCATGAGTTAAGTCATACATTGTCTTGTGCCTTTTGTTTTTCTGGATACAGTTAGGATGGTATCTTCTCCAAACTCTTCGGGACTGGATCAGTGAACTCTTCCTATGTCACTGTATCATCCTGAACATTTAATGGGGGGAAGTAATAAACAATAGAATTACTTTATCTATTGAAAAAATATATAAATAGGTGTAACCAGACCACCATACCCCCTCCCAAAAAACCCTCCAAACCTAAAAAACAAACCCACTCCCCTCCAAAACCCCTCAACCTGTTTCTTAGTCAACAGTTACCTGTTACTTAGCAGACTATGGATATTTTGCATCACTACAAATAAATCTTTTCAAATGACAGAGTTTGGCCTCTGTAGTTTTGTATGTAGGACTTGGTTCTGCAAGGTCTAGAGTTCTGATCTGGAGAAGCATTTAAACCAGCTCGGGACTTAGGGCTGGCTAGAAGGTAATCATCTGACTAATACAATTAGTACAAGCCAAAATTACTGCTACCATGTGGGATTGATTCTATTGCCATGTTCATACACATCTGTCAACTCAATTTACTGGAAATTGTCTTAGAGGTTGTTTGTGATTATCATGCTAAAGAATTTAGCTAGAATCTCATTGTGTTTAACTAGCAGAAACCAGAAAGTGTGTGAGGCTTTTCCCTAGAAGCCTTAGTAATAGATTTGAATCCTAATGGAAATTGTCATCTCCATTAGCATCATTCAGGATTTTTTTCTTTCTCTCTTGTCACAGACTGCTTAATACAGATTTTTCTGGGTCTTTTAATGACATCTTCATTTCAAAATGCATATTAAGAAAGTGCAAAATGCAATTTACATTAAAATCTTTAACTATTCAAGAGGCCTTTTAGGGTAATTTACAGCTGACCCACCAGACTAATATTACAATGGTTTTCTAAGTTGACCATTTAAAAATTCAAGTAATTGTAATAGAGAAGTATGTCTGGTTTAGGTAAAACTTTTTCATTCTTTACAACACATCAAAATAATAATACAAGTTACTAAGCAGTGCTTGAGCTATAGCTGAAGTGTAGTCAAACATGTCTTGATAGACATTAGTATGTTTTGTTCAGTGGCTGGTCTAATTGAGTGTAGTACCACTTGCTATTCAGGTATGATTAGTATTGAAAATAAGTATCATTGGATGGCAGACTGTTTCACAGCTCTGCTTAAAATTAGGTCTACTTGAGAGGGATTTGTTTCAGAAGTAAATAGAATATATGGATACAAAGTGTAACCTGTATTCAAGCAGATGATGTGAAAGGGGGTAAGGAAGCTTTGCGGAATACAGGTTCAAAGATTGTCAATTGTTTGTGCATAATTATTTTTTTAAATATTACTGGTATCAAGCACTTTTAGCTTAAATACTGCCTATGTACTTTTCCCTCTCCTCTGCTGCCTCTGCATATCTCTGTATTTTTGGTTAAGGTGGTAGCTGCTGTGTGTGATAAATTGCATAGTGGTCTCCTATGGAGAATGATGCACTCACTTGTTGTGCTTAGAATAGCACCAATCAAAGACTGTTTTTATTTTTTCATAAACCCTTGTTATTTTTTACATTCAGCTCCACTCTATTGAATTTTCTGAGTTCTGTTCTCTGTGGTGGTATTGCGGTAGAATTACACTTTTAGTGTTACAGAAACAGAACTGAAGAAATTTCATGCATGTTTATAAGAAGTTTTCCCTTTTTATTATTTTTGTTTTGCAGGTATACCGTAAAAAATAAAAAAATGCTTGTAAAGTTCTCATGCCTAATCTCATTTTCAGATGCTGGGAATATTTTTACAGTCAATATATTACGTTTAATGAAGGTTAAGTATTTACGTGCTTTTAAACTAACAGTTAAATTAAAACATTTGTTTGCCTAAATACACATTTTGATGCCTTCATTTTGTGAATCTTTGTTCAGGAATTTAGGTATGTGCTCTGTTCTACTCTGAAATGTGTGTTCACTGCCTAATATTACTAAGAATAAAAGGATGTTTTTAAGGTGTTCTTCAGGAGAACTTGGTTGGTGTTGAACTGTGTGTGAGCTGCTGATGCATGATTTGTGATGGTCAAGTCACTTTTGGTGCTTAGAAGCTGGAGTTTAAATTTGTGGTCATGCCACTTTGAGAGGGCAGCAGTTGTGTTGCAGAAAGGGCTAAGTTTAGGCTGCGCTGGATGCATTTCTGCCCCTGGTTTCCCAGTTGTGTGGATGCATCTACAGCATGTCAGTATGTCACAGTCAGGGAGTCAGCTTCAATTCTGTTAGTATTCCCCTGCCCCATCGATTTCCATTGGTGTGCATCACTTATGGAAATGGTTAGTGTCTGAATTGGCTGTTGGATCACTAGCTCTGAATTCCCACTGCTGTTTGGTCTCTCAGGTGTAGTCATTTTGGGGATCTGCAAGGTTGCAGGGTGGTAGCTTTCTGTAGAATGCCAGCTGAGGAAGTAACTTGAAAGGGGATAATTAACATTAATGAAGATATCAGACACTGACAAACATTGACAGAACTGGGAATCACATCCCAGTCTCTGAACTCCCTTCTTGCCTGTCATCTCTCAGAGCTTTCAGATCTATCAGTTATGTTTACTCAATTATATTAAAATCCCAACTAAACAACAACAAAACCCATGAAAATATTGAGCAGCACTTTATTAGAACAGCATTTTATTTTAAAGACTCTTGGATATATTTGTTGTCCTAAATCCCTGGCTGTATATTATTATTTACTGTTAACCCAATTATGTCTCAAAAATGGAATTTTTTTTTTTAGGGAAGAAATCTAACAACAGGAGAGCTTGGATTCTTCCCTAGTGATGCAGTAAAACCTAGCCCATGTGTGAGTACAATTATTTAGTTCTGTTTGCCACCTTACAGGAAACTGCCTAGATAAATCTTACCTTAAAAAATTATATTGTTTTTAGTTCCTTGGTGCTTTCATGGTGGGTTCAGTATTGCTTAAAGGAGAGTGTTCTAATACTTTCAGTTATTGGAGGTAAGTAGGACATGTCAAGAAAACAAGTTTGATAAGCAGGTTGAACTTTTTAATAAAATTTATTAATAAATTGAACTGTCTGAAGAGTTTCCAGAGTGTAGATCAAATACATTTTATGTGCAAGTGCACTTTCTTCCTTCCCCAGCAGGAAGGTAAGAGTGCTGTGGCTATTCCCCAGTCCCTTGGGTTAGAGAGATGGATTACAGCCTAAGTATAAGTTTAAAAATTATAAAACTAATATATAACTTTGAATTCTGACACTTGATAGTTTCTTTTTTCTTTAGGTTCTTACCTGTCTTTTTTCACACAAAAATCTTCTCAATCTAGAAAAGTTTGTGAAAGTAATTTTATAATATGTACTCAAGAGTTTTATGTACAGATGTGATGATGCATTAATATACTATATACTTGTTCCTTCTCTACCCTCTGTAACACTGTGCATCAGATTACTGGCTTTGTTGAGGTTAATTGATAAAAACCCATAAACCCAGTAATGAATCCTATTCCTTACTTTGCTTTAAGGCTGTTATCACTTACTTTAATCTGATTCTCAACAGTCTGACTTATTAGTAGAATTGCTTTTGTTACAGCAATCAAGATATGCCACTTCAATGACTTTTATAAGTAGGTGGAATCAGCTCTTAGTAGCTGCATTTTGATATGTCTTTGGGGCTTATTGTGCCTTAGTTTCAGAACAAGTATACATGAGATCCTAAAGATCCTAAATACCATAAGACATCTTTAATACCCTGTATTACCACGATTTCACTTGAAGAGGAACGCACAGACTATTTGTAGGTAAAAGTTGTGTTATATTGAGTGAGAGAACAAATCTGAAATAAAGATGAAATTGTTGTGTGAATTTAGCTTTCATCCCTCCACCCTTTTCTTATTAAATTTCCCACCTCTTGCTTATTGTTCAAGGGTGGATTTCCTATTCCATGGTGTCACTGTCAGTGACCCCATCAGTCATTGTGTAGTGTCATTGACTGCAACTGTAGCAGCATTTTTAGGAATCACCAATATACTTTAAAAGCACTGACAGTGAAATAGCTGAAGTTAGGAAAAATGCTGCTGGGATGTTGTTGACGTCTTTTTCTAATGGTAAAGCTTTATTCTAAATTTAAAATACACTATTTACAGGAGTATTGAAAATAACACAGTTTTGCAGGATGAATAAATACTATTCATGAAATGTTACCAACTGGTGTCATGATCAGAACAAAAAGATAAATAGATGCTTCAGCACTGTTAACTTGGAAGGATGAAATAGAAACATCTTATTATGATAAATGATGCAGTTAAAGATACTGAAACATCAATTGGGTTTTAAACATGCTATAACTTTTACTGTTATTATTAAGTCTAACAGTCTTTACAACCATCTGATATAAAAATGCCCAGAAACAGCATAAAATCCATATATCAGAAGACTTTAGGAATGAATATTGAATGAAAAACTGCTGAGCTCCAGAATATCTATATTCCAGACTTTTCACAGATGTACCTATAAACAATTTTTCCCCTTCAAAATAAGTAGTATATGTCAGCAGACATTTTATGCACTATATGAGTAATATCTGTTTTTTCCTAGCTTTCCTCCATTTTTCTAATTTCTGTAGAGGCATTGGATACATAGCACAGTATGAGCCAAGAGCTTCTGGAATAACATTTGATTTTATCCTTCTTCATGCCAGTGAACAACGCTTGTTATATAAATATATTTGTCCATTCAAAATTTACAAAAGCAACTGAACATCTATTATTTAACTGCTCTGGAGGATGGACTTAAACCATCTTTGATCCTTTATATCCTTTCCAGTTTAGTAGCACTACTCGACAAATTCAAAATATTTAAAAATATCTTGCAACATGTGAAAACTGTAATTTTTGAAATTGTGGCCTTGAAATGCATCTTTTAGTTGATTCACTAAAACATTTCTCTTAGGAATTGTTTGTCACCATATTCATAATTGGTTAACTTTTTGCCAAGTTTCCCCATTGGAAGCAGAGCTGCCTAACACCATCAGCATCTGCAGGGATGTGAAAAGCCAGTGCTGCTGCCAGGGTGACTCCTGGCTCTCTTAGGTGCCCTGCACTCCTGAGGGGTTCACATGCTGCCAGCACTGAAGATGCTGCTGTCAAAAGAGCCCTTTGTCTACACTATTTGGGAATAATGCATGTTTCCTTTTTCTCTCTCAAGGACTAGTCTGTTTAATACCTGTTTAGATTTACTACTGCACAAGCCAAACATGTGAGCCTGGTTTTATCACAGAGAAGAACTTCAATGTGTTCCACATTGAAGTTTATTTCAAGGTCAAGTCTAGAGACTTGATAGAGATCTTGGTTGATAACTGAGGTCAAGATAGTGGGAGTTACAATTGATTAAATTTCAATCAATTTAAGTTTATAGGCTTTTATAATAATATTTTCCTGACTTGATTTGTTTCTGGAAGTCTCTTTTGGTGACATTCCATAGATCATGAATAAAACTTGTGAGAAGAATGGTACTGTAATTTCTTCCTTATTAGAGTCCAGAAAATAAAACATTCATTTGTTTTACTTGAAGGAAGAAAAAACAAAACGTGTTTGCTTACCTAAGAATACGTGACCTTAAGTTATAAGTGTGTGAGGTTTATGTTAACCTTTCACTAAAATCCATTTTTCAGCACTGTGCATTTCACACATTTAGAAGAGTGGGGTAATACCAACTTATCACACACTAATGGGAGATGATCAAGATGAAATGCTCATTTTCATAGGAATTTCTATGCTGTGCATTTTGTGCATGAATAAACATTATCTGTGCAAATGTTTGTGTACATATGATACCTGTTTTGCAAGCTGATTGCAGTTTGCTTAATTTTTAAATTTAATTTCAGAATCAAATGACATGCTTAGCAAGATACAGTATAACAGTTACCCAAGTCAAATACAAAGGAATGAATGATGCTGTATGATACAAGTTGTGGAGTATTGTCAGGTCTCTCTGAAGATTATAGACCATATTTCTCAGTAGACTAAGGCCATGCAGTCCTGAATACGTGAAACAAATTTTACACATTACTGTAAATTGGTTGCATATTTTAGTGATACTTTTCTGCAATACAGAACATTGAGCTATTTTGTGTATGAAATTTGAATATGAGCAATGTCAGAAAAGCATTGAACATTTCTGTGAAGTAAAAATACCCAAAACAAACTGTCACAGAAGAAAAGAGCTTAAAATATTCTGTACCTTTTTCAGAATGATATGGAATTTGTCCTTTATTATAACTTCCTTTAAAGAAAATAGACCTGTAGACAAATTAGATCATCTCAGTATTGATAGTTAGATCAATATAATTTCTGATTTTTAGAAAAAAAATCTTGATCCTCATTCTTGGCATCTTTTGATATCCTAGGTTCCTAAGCCAGTAGACTACTCTTCACAGCTGTGGTAAGTCTCTGTCTTGTCTTACAAGAATCTTTGAAAGAAGCAGTCGCAGAAAGCAACTGTGTTTACTACAATTTAAATTATAGTGGTTTAACCTTTCTAGGCTTCAGAAGACATTGTGTAATGGTTTTGGAAAGCAATACCATGTGTTGCCTAAAAGCATTTGTGATCTAATAAAGTGCTTAACGATTTTGATGTTTTGTTTACAAGTCCGTGGCTCTACAGCCTTTGTCCCAGATGTCTGAAATAGAGCAATAAGAGATGATTATAATAAGCATGGAAGTATACCTGTTGACTGAATAAGGAAAGGAATAATGTTAAATACATCTTGTATCATGAGTAATTCTGCATTTCCTTGAAAACCCCCACCAGCATTGAAACTGGTGAGATACAAGTTGCACCTGGGGATATGGTTTAAGGATGTCTATGATGGTGCAAGGTTGTTGGTTGGACTAGATGAATCTTGAAGGTCCCTTCTAACCTTGATGACTCTGAAAAAGATGGTGTATCAAAACTGCAACCACTGCTGCTCTGGGGTTTATGAAGTGTGTGAACTATTTCCCACAACTCTGAAAAGACACGGTGATTCTGAGAGAGCAGAGGCATCACTTGTGTTATTTCACTGGTTTTATGCTTTGTCATTTAGACATGAGTTCTGACTTCCTCTTAACTTGCCAAAAGTGAAATTAGGATCACATCTAAACAAGTACTGACTTTTCATAGTTCTAGTAAAATGTTTATTATTTAAAATTGGTCTTTTGAATTAATTTCTAACATTTGGTCTATTTATAATTTTGTTAGAAGAAAGCATCATACTAGTATTAGTCTTTATCTTCTATGGATTTTTAATAAATAATAATTTTTTTACTTAAAGCGCTGTTCTAATTGGTTGTGATGTATTGGTGTGAAATTTAACATAGTGGTGGTCTGTAGTGGTGACACATTTGTAAAATGATAAGCATAATTTCCCTGGAAACTAGGTCACTTTCCCAATTAACAGTTTAACCTCTGTTTTTGCAATTGAATGTCTGCTGACAGCCTCTCATGATGTCCTGTGCAAACCACAAGGCAGAGCAAGGGCACAAATCTGCTTATCAGTGATTTATTTGTCTTAGCTTTCAACACTTAGCATCAGCTTTTTCAAATTTGAATGATTTTGGCTGATTTATCTTTTTTTTCCTCTGGATATTGGATATACCCGTTGCACTTTAGCCTTTAGAGGTTATGCATAATTATGAAACCAAATAAAATACTGTTTTGTGTAAGTATCAAATTTTCATATAGGTCTTTTGTTGACCTGATCTGTGTCTGGAGGCTGATTCTCCATTCTGCTGCAATAAATCTTCCTAGAACTGACGGAGGTTCAAAGATTCTAGACCATTTTGTTGTATTGTTTTACTTGAAGCAAATTATTCAGATAAACCAGTTGGTTTTATGAACTTTTCAAGCCAGTAGTCATTCAGCTAATGCTTGGGCTCAAGTGCTTTTCTTAGCAGATATTGTATTCAACAAGCGTAACAGTACTTTTCTAATTAAGAATTCCACAACCCCCAACCATAGAATTTTTTCATGTTTTATTCTACATTCAGAAATCTGGAAGTGGCATTCAGTTGCAATGGATGTATTTTTGGGCTCTGTGATATGTAGAATATTTTCATTCTCTATTGCATATTTAATAGACCTTTGGAAAAAATCACAGGCAGTTTTTATTTTCCTTAATACAGGTTTGCAGGAGCAATGGAACGATTGCAAGCAGAAAGTGAACTAATCAACAGAGTGAATAGCACTTACCTGGTGCGGCACAGGACCAAAGAATCAGGAGAATATGCAATTAGTATTAAGTAAGTGGAAGTGAAATAAGAACTCCTCAAGAAAATTTACCTGTTCCCATTTTTTCTAGATAGTATTTGAAATAAATACGGAAAATAAACCGCTATTTCCATTATAGAATTTCAATATATAATTATGTAGTATATAATTATAATTTATATACTATATATGTATATTTTATATAATATATAATAATTATATAAATTATGGAATCATATAAATGCATATTATATATGCAGCCTTTAAGAGAGTCAATATAGGAAAACTGAAGTTGCTGTCAAAAAATACCCAGGATTTAGAGTAGGAAAGAAGCAATGGCTTTATAATGTTGAAGTAGCAAATTTGGGCCACAAAAATAATGGTGGAATATGTTGGAGAAGAGTAAGCATTGTTTACAGTACAGTGTGGCCTGTTTCATTGACTTTGGAGAAAACTCAGAGCCCTTTGCATCCCAGACTCAGTAAAATGTGGGTTTATACATTTTGTGCAAATTATTGTTTGCGTTCATGTTGTTTATCAATATGAATATAAAAGCGGGAAGTACATGGGAATTCCCAATTAGAATAAGCAGTTAGCTGTGACTTTTTTTCTGATTACAGGTCACTTCTTTAGCTGTACTTTAATAAATATGTTTGGTAGATTAGATGTCAACTTTATTTTGGCACAGATATACATTTTGTCTTAAGAATTTATGTGTGTGGTGTTCTAGGGGAATGCCCTCAGGTAATTATTGATTGTGTCTGATTAAAAACACATTTATATTCATAAGTTATTCATTGCCCACAGGTACAATAACGAAGTGAAACACATCAAGATTTTAACAAGAGATGGCTTTTTCCACATTGCAGAAAACAGAAAATTTAAAAATTTAATGGTAAGCATTGATTAGCTTTTTAACACTGTGAGATTTTCTTTGTAGTTGTTTCTGTTACAAAGAGCTACTTTGGTTTGTGAAATTCCACAGAGCTATGAGAGTGAAAGATTTTAATTGTGTCCACTCCTGCTAATAGGATAATTTTTTATATTTATGGTTTTAGCTCTAAGTGATAATTTTATGTGCTTAAAACTACATATTTATTGATAGGACTGGACTGTGTCCCTTGTAGTGAAGTGGAAGAGAGGAGGAATTTGAATCCCATGCATCAGACTACTATGGAGTTAGGCTGAATCTGGAAAGGAGAATTTGATGTCTTTGGAAGTCTTGGTATTTCGGAATCAGTTGGTTTAAAATTTATGCATCAGCCTTCCTGCATGCATACTCAAGTATGTGAAAATGCTAAATAAAAATGAAGGATAATACAAAACAAGAGCAGGGAGAAGCTTTAAAACCAGGAAGTCTTAGAAATTATTTTAGTTTAACCACTGATACGCAGTAAAACAAGAGCATCCTAGAAGTGGGGAGAGATGAAATGATAATCTGTAAGTGCTCATTAGAACAGGAAAAACAAATTTCTTGATGAAGAATGCACAAAACTATTTTTGTGCTCTTATCTTCATTTCACACTTATAAGCCAATGATTTGTTTAGTTTAAGGGCTGGGGACCCTGAGATCTTTTCATTGTTTAGCAGCAGAAATCATGGTGTTGCTTCCATACACGAGAAGGCAGTGTTTAGTCTGTGAACACTACAAATGATTTGTTGGAAACTGATCTTGGTGAAATATGGCAGCTGGAGTCCCATGCTGCCAGGTGTCTTCTTATGGCAGTGAAGCAGTTTAATGCACTGGTGCAGGTTCCAAAGTAGAGCAGAAATGAAATATAAATGAAGGACAAAGTTGGATGAAAAATGAGCAAAAAGAATATACATTGAATTGAGAGGACGGAAGAAATTTCTAGTATAAGGACCTCACTGCTACCAACTTAGCCTTGCTAACATTCAAGTAGGAAAGAATTATTTTATAACACAGATTTAGAGTACTATGAATTCTGTCCTTGAGAGTTAAATACACAAGTGATAGTGTGGTGTTTGTATGTGCTGTGGAACAACTGCTTTGTTCTGGATAGATGCAAGAGGAAAAAGTAACAGTGTCTGAAAGAAAAGAGGAACAAAAGTAGTCTTAGTAGAAGTGGGAGCAGAAGAGAGACAAAGGCAGCATCCATGGAAACGTTAAGTAGTGATCTGCAGTGGCACAGCATTTTCTACTGCTTTGGAAGGAAAAAAAGCAGAAGACCTTGTGTCTACTTTTCATAGTACATTTGAAAACTTTCACCAGAATAATTAAAATGTGCTGAGTGTGTAAAGCAGGGTGCAGTGAGAGGTCAGTTCAGCTGCTGCTGTGGATCAGGGTAATATTACAGGCTCCTGAGGAGCCCCATCCGTTCTGGCACAGACTGCTTACCTTACTCATCTGTTTGTAAGCTTGCTACTGTGATTTGTGCAATTCATGTTTTAGAGGCCAGTTGTCAGTCAACTGTTTTCATGGAAGAATGGAATTAAAACCTGAGCTTTAAAAGTAACTGAATCTGTGACATGAAGTGATATTTTTCTTTTTCGTCAGTTTAAAACCATTTTACTTATTTTGCCAACAAATGGCATCTGCCCATTTGGAATTCCAATTACTTTTACCAAACAACGTAATTCTTACAGACTTAAACTGTGCAAAAAGATAACAAAAGTTTCATACTAATTATTTTCCATTTATCCAGATATCCTAATTTGAATGCTACTTACTTGAAAATCACACACAGTATTGCCTTGGTAATTTAATGTCTGGATATACAGTGATGATATGGGAGTAAATTTCATTGCTGACATTCTAGTTTGTATGATGTGCTGATATCAAACAGCAAAGCTCAAAGAGTTCTTAGTATCACTGATATAGGCTATTATGGGCTAAACATTTTGGTAGCTTTTTTTGGTGCTGGTTTGTTTTGGTTTGTTTTTTTTGTTTCCTTTGGTTTGTTTGCTTGTTTTTTTTGGGGGGGGGGTGTTTGGTTTTTTTTTTGTTTTTTTTTTTTAAGGAAAGGATTAAACACAGTATGATCTCCTAATTTTGACCTAAACTTGGCTTAGTCAACTCTGATTTTGGAAATCTAAATATAAGTGGAATGGACTGAAGGGTTTACACTAAATACATTGCTTTGGGCATGCATTTCTGAAGAGTGAAATCTCATATTTGAATGGATCAATTGAAGTTTGACATTTGCTTTGAATTGTCTGGTCACTTTTAATCTTATTCGAGCTCTGTGTACAAATTATGTGTTACTGACATTTTTAGGGCTAATTCAAATGTAACAGACAATGGCAGGGGTTGAAGATTGCAAAGGAATAGCATGAGCTGTCAGAATTTTGATGGCTGTTGCCTTCTTTAGAGTAGGAATTTGAGTAACTTGTATTCTTGGTTACCTAAACTATTTCAGCTATTCTTTTATATTTACATATATGAATTTTTGCATATATATATGTAAAATATTCCTGTGTATAGCTATAAATGCTTACATAAATGAACATACACAGAGATGGTGAAATTTTTGGATTGGATACAAGGAGAATGTGAAATGCTGATTTTTTCAGTGAGTGTGCACTGACACCCCCCAAGCCTGCCCTGCCTTGGAAGTTCTATGTCGTCTGAGTATCTGCACATTAAGTTGCTGTTAACTTACAAGCCATGTGCTTTATTTTAGATCTGTGTACTTCCAAATACATTTGTAGATAAACATAATTTATCATTGCAAAAGATATTTGATAAAACAGAGACAGTTATGGCTTCATCCTTAGCAAGCAGCTGACCTTGTCTTCTTCCTGACTCCAGAAGAGCAAAGACATCCTCAGCCTGACTTAAAGGAGCAGCAAATGTTGATTCTGACAAAAAGATTCTACTTAGCTGATTTTGGGGTGTCTTTTTTTTGTTTGTTTTGTTTAAATTTTTTAAGTGGCAATATGAAAAGCTGTCAATTTTTAGGGTACTTTATAGTTTAAAAAATAAGCATGTTCAATGGGATGTGTTACAAAATAAGGTTACTTGCATAATAAAACTGTCATTGGCTGTACACCAGAATGCTGCTGTGATTTAAATTTCCAATGAAATGGTTTTTCCTTTCTGAAAGGAACTCGTAGAATACTACAAGCACCATTCTCTCAAAGAAGGTTTTCGAAGTTTGGATACTACGCTTCAATTTCCATACAAAGAATCTGAAAACTCAGTGGGACAGAGGAGTAACAGAACAGGTGGCAATGGTGAGGATTATAAATTTTTGTATATATATGTATATGTATGGTATGTATCTGTCATATATATGTGTGTATATATACATATATATCTTAAGAGGACAAGGTACTTGGAGCATCTTCATCTTCCATTTTTGACATATAACCAATTACTATGGCAATGCTTTTAGCTAGGATTTTTTGAAGCTAAGCAGATTCAGATCTGCCAGGAGATTTATAAACATGTCTAGCAAGCTTGTCTTGCTGCCAAACTTAAAATCTCCCCGATATTCAAGAAGTCTATTAGACATGCTGGTGAGAGATTAAACTGCATCTTGCCTAGTTTCTTAAGAAATTTGCATACGTGCAGCTACAAGTGTTAATATCTGTGACAATTCCTAATCCTTAAAAAGGAATTTAAATAAATCAGTCTTTTAGCATAGCCCTATGAAGTAGCATCTCAGTAATACCAAATAATTGTGTAAAAAAAAATTAGATTTACTGTATCATAATTCTTTTTATGAATGTTTTTTAACATTGAATGTTTATTAGAGTTCCCTTAGTAAACTTCTGAAAGTTAATGAACTACTGTGAAATGTAAATAGCACAGTTAAAAAGTTAAAATGTTGTGAAGTTTAGAAATAAACTGAGAAGGCTTGCTATGCATATGCTGTCCTTTATTTAAGCTATTACATTTAAGTGGAAGTTAGCACAATTCTTAGGATATGCGGAGGTTCAATGTTAATGATAAAACCTACCACATGGCTGGCCTCTGGAAAATATATAATGTTTCTGTCAAAGAGCAAATATTAGATTTGCTGTTTTGCAGTCATTGGCTGCATCTTTGTACTGTAACAGATAATAAGAGGAAAATAAAAATTAATGGGGATTTTAACAATATGAAGACAGCTGTAAAAGCCCAAAAAGTCCATTCTAGTCTTTCTGATGAAGATGGCTTTGTTACTTTCATTTGCTGTGTTTGTGAGCTTTTGTTTACTTGCTTGCCTCTGTTCCATAACATTTCTGTAACTTTGGAGGCTTTCCTCCTCTCCTAATTAAAGTGAAGATAATTTAGGGCAAATGATTGTAAGAAACCAGTGTGTCTCTGGGAATTACATTTACTGCCTCTACCTCCCAATTCATCTTCTTTCCATTTCTGTTCTTCTCCCATGCTTCCCAGGGCTTCTGTCACTTGTCTCCTCTCTGTGCTGTTCATGTCCATTCCTGGTGAATTTCTCTGCCCTGTCCTTTCCTCTCCCTTTAGCTTGTGGTTTCCCTGTGTTCTCTCTTCCTCTTGCCATCTCTTATGCTTTCCTCATCCCTTGTCTCTGCACAGTGCTGAGGCTTTAATTGTTGAGAAGACATGTCCTGTTTGATTTACTTTGCATTTGTTTGAGTTATTATTGACTGTGAGCAGAACTAGCTTGTTTTCTCTTTTTTTCTTAGGCCAGTTAGACTGTATCTATACTGTCCACCAACTTCTAACTCTGCAAGAGCTCAATAATTTCCTGCTTTACAGGATACAAGGTTTATGGTGCATCCTCATTAACTTCAGTCATCATACAAAAGAAAACGTCTTATTTTACAAGTTCTTTTAGGCAGTATGTTTGACAGCAAGAGAAATGACTGGGGGATGCTCTCATTTTAGTCAGGGGGTTGAGGAAGTGCATCTCTGCTACAGTAACTCAGCCCTTTGATGCTACAAACTGTCCTGCTGGAAGCTGCAGGCTTTGTCTTAGACTGAACTGCTCTGAAAAACCTTTCAATTCCCAAACTCCTCATGTAAAATCAAATAGATTTCCATAATTCTGCTTCTTTATCTAGATTGACTCTGAATGACACTTCCTTTAATGGATTGGACAGTAAATTGTGTCCCCCATGAATGTGGTGATTTATTTGTTGGTCTTTTCCTTGTTTGTTTTGTTTTGTTTGTTTAACCAAAGTAGCCATGATTAACAGTCCATCTATGGGTCACTGCTTGGTTTTCAAGCTGTGTTGTTCGTTTTACCAAGCTGATGTAAGTAAGAAAAGCCATATATCTAGGCTGTGTGAACCCTGCTGGGCTGAATTTAGAATTTGGGAAACTTCAGGCTGCAGTTTGGTTTAGTAGTGGAAGCAAATAAGTCATGTGGGGAAGCAATTGGACAGGGAGTTTACTCACAGTTCTCAGTGAGGACCACCACACAGCTGATTTTTTTGATCTCTTCCCACATAATCCAAGTGCAAGAAGAGCAGTTGGTGGAAGAAAGCCAGACAAAGTAGCTGAAGACACAGAGGGGCACTTCCCCATATTTTTTCAATTTTGCAATTGCTCAGCACGGGGCAGAATCCGGTGAATGCAATGGTCTTTGACAGTCTGAAGCTGATTTAAAGAAGGATTTGGGTTTAATGCAGTGTTTTTCTCTATACTATTCACATATCTGGATATTTTAATGAAGCCATCTTTAGAAAAGACATCAGCTTTTTTTTTCAAAACAGCTGATCTTTAGGATATATAAGTGACAGAATAAGTGGCAAAAGTATTTCTAAAAAACGTAAGTTGAACCAGTGCAGACTTTGACAGAGTTTTGTCATTTTCTGCTGCCAAGGTCTTTGAGCTGTGGAGAAATTGAGTGGCAATACTGAATTGACTTGACTTCCTAGAAAAGAGTGAGAAAGAAGTATGTTAATTTTTTTTTTTTTTTGCTATTTGTTATGTTGTCATTTACCCACATGGGAAAAGAAAAACTGGTATTTAATTTAGCTTGTAATTTCTAATATTAATAATAATAAGTCATCTTGTAACTTGAATTTTCAGGGAATTTGATTCTTGCTTCAGCATCTATCATTGATTTTTAGAATAAAAATCTCTACTTTAGTGGGATAGATATTTTGCCTTTCCACTTGGGTTAGAATTTTGATTTTCAGTCTCCTTGTCTTGCAGATGTCACTGCTGTTGTTCTCATATTCATTGTGCACTTTTAATGTGGTTGTAAAAGCTGTCAGATATTTACTTTTGTCTGTATAGATATTCAAGTTAACTGGGAATATGTTTTTGGAAAATGGTATATTCTCTCTTCTTAATTTTTCAGTCTTGGGCATTTATAGACACACACAGTATGTTCAAATTTTGATCTCCTGCACAGAAAAATACAAATTCTTACATTAGATTACAGGAATGATTAACCAGTTAATGAAACAGAGGCAAAAAGGGAAGAAAAGTGGACATTATTCTCTGGAGTAAAATAATGGCACTTTATTCTGTTTTGCTGATGCAGAGCACAATCATGCTGAGAAATTTGAATCTTTATGAAATTTAGATTTTAAAGTAACGTAAATCATGAAGCCAAGTCCTACTTGAGTGGTGTTTTTCTTCGTTGGTTAACTAGGAGTAGGTTATTTACTAGTTATGACATCCTTACTTATTCTTAATACATTAACTGTGTAAAGGTGTCTCTTAGTAAAGTAAAACAAAACAAATATCATCCCAACCCTTAGGGTATCAAAAGAATTCAGCCTTTCTTCTTAGAAGCCAACACCAACACCATATCATCAAAACAGATCAGTTATCTGTAGAAATCTAGTAGGATTTCCCTGCCCACATAGGTTTACTTGTTCAGAATTTGACACAGAAAACCAAACCTCCAGCTATATCAGAGAGAAAAATCAGGAAAAGTCTGCTCAGTTGAGGACCAGCCACCTCCCATATAGCACCTAACCTGGGTGTGTTCCTGTGGGCTGTTGTTCCACTCTGCCCATTGGGCTTCTGGAGAAAAAAAGACAGGTATTTTTCTATAAGAATGGGCACTGCTTGCACTGCTTTTGAGTCAAGTGGCCCTTTTGGTTTGTGTAGCACAATTCCCCACAGAGCTGTCGCTTGGGGTTACTGTCTGCAGTATAAAGGAGCCCCTCATGCATCCCAGATAGTCCATTCAGTGTTAGAGGTGGAGAAAGCATCATAACTGTGAAGGATCAGAAGAGAGTTTCCAGAGTGAAAGAGGCCCTGGAGCATGGTTTTCTTGTCCTATGAGACACTAACCTAAAATGCTGTTGGTTTGTGTTGTGGGATTTTTAAAAAAATTTCTAAACCCAAGGTTTATGAATGCTAAAATACAGTATCAGTCCTCCTTATTTTATTTATGCTTGTAGTTTCCTCATCACAAATGTATCTATTGTCATCCAGGTAAGATGCACAAAACTGTACCATTACCATTACCACCATGGATTCATGCTTAAAATCGTTCTAGTCATCATTCCTGCAAGTACCATTTTGAAGCAAAATTACTGTGTTTCATGTGCAATCGGAAGAATAAATTCAGAGAAGTAGCTGTAAGTGATAAATAGAAGTTCCCTGCTACTTTTTGAAGGAAAATTCTTGTTCATTAATTACAGATATTATAAGCTATAATTTAGAGGCTGCAGTATCATTTATCCAGTTGAGATGGATGTACCTTTCCAAATCACAACTAGGAGCAAAGATCCCAGCTTTCTTAGACATGCACACTATATATCTTTATTGCCTCTTCAAAAGAGGGACAAAATGTGAGAACAGGTCAATAAGCTGTAGTTTCATTTGAAGCAATTCTAGTTAATTTTATCTAATTTTTGCATTTAAAAGTACATTGCCCCTAGCTTTGTTGATAACAGAGCAAAACCACCTGTGGCTTTCACCCAGTGAAGCTGCTATAGGGGCTTAGGATGATGTGCTGATTCTGCCTAGGCTGAGCTTAGGCATTTTTTTGCTTGCTCAAGGGGTTTTTTGCAAGTTGGGGAAACTGCAAATACGAGCATTACTGTTTGGGCCTTAGAGGATGTAGTTTAGCTGTGGAATTCTTACTGATGTTAATGATTAACAGAGCAGAATGCATACTTTTTTTCCATGCCATAAATATGGAGTTGACTCCAACTTAGACTATATCCTAATTAAAGGCATGTGAATAGTGTTGCTGGGCTCAAGACGATTTATGTATGCATGAGTTCTTGCTTTTGTAATGGTAAGAAGTGGGACACACAAAGAATTAAAAAAACTTTTGTTAAATCTGAAAATATTAGGCTGCAGTTACAATTCTCTGAAACACTAAATGGGTGACTTCTTCCTACTTCACTCTTTGAAAAATGCAGTTGTTCAAAATTAAATCATAGATCCAAATTTTCTAGTTATTACAGTCAATTTCCTTGCAGACATCCTTAGTGGAGAACCTTAGTTTCCTTATTATCAATGAATTATGTAGTTTAAAAACTATTATTTAAATCTTATGCCAATATTTCAATGTTCTTTTGCTTTTCTCTTTTTCTCTTTTTTTTCCTCTAAGCCCCTTCTTTGTTCTGTGGGTTTTCTTTTGTAACTCCTCCAGACTACAGCTTTGTTCCCCCTTCCTCCACTCCTTTCTGGTCAGGTACTGCTTTTCTGCTTTTATATTTCTTCTAAATTTGCTTCTATTGTTTCTGTGTGCAACAGGTGAGGGAAGGGACGAATCTAATACTTCAGCTCTTCTCTGACTCCAAAAACTGAGTTATCACTTGTTATTCTCGGAGTGTAACAAAAATCAAACTCTTAAACTTTTGAATTATCACTGCTTATTGCAATAAGCAGTTTGAATAGGTGTTGCAAAGTTCAATAGTTGCAGCAGATTCCATCAGTGATCAGTTGACTCTTAATTTGCTATGCAGTTGACACCTATGAGCTACATATTTTGAATGTATTTGTTCAAATGCACAAACATGGAAATCCCACAGAATCTCATGGAAATACCACTGCTTGTTGGTAAATAATATATTCGTCCCATCGCTGCAGCAAACCATACTGCAGTAACATCTTAGAATATAGTAGTTTTTTTTTTTAGAGAATGCTTTCTTTAAATTCTGCATTAACATTGTTAATTAATTTTCCCCATCTGTTTTCTAAATATTGTTTTCTTTATTTCCATTTAACCATCTCTGTCTTCAATAGATGCAATCATTTCAAATTAAGAGGCTGCATAAAAATGCTAAAAGTAGTACCATTGGTAGCCTCAGTCAGTGCATCAGTATGGGTATGGCTTGCTCTGATCTCTAAGATCTGGTTCTGCAAAGAGGTGAACTGCACCGCTGGACAATTTAAGAAGAATTTTGCCAGTAGAAAGGTGAATGCCTTTGAGGAGCACATGGAAGGAGCTGCTGATGTGGAGAATGCAGCATTTGCTCACATTACACTGGCCTGCCATTGTGTACCAGGTGGAGGACACTGCCTGGGTGGTGCAGAGCAGGATTGGGGCTGGCATTTGCACTAGGGAAGGGAGGTGTCCAGCATGCACAAACGCAGATGGAGTCATCAGGATCTCAGTGGGAAGTATGTTTTACACCCGCCCACAGAAGTTGTCCAAATTATTTAGTGCTCTGAGAAGGATTCTTGGGGCTTTCCATAGTTTCTTGAGTGTCACTAAAGGACACACAGTGGTTCACATGACCACTCTCAGCATCAGAACAAAAACCCATCCCTTTATTCTCTGACTCAGGTATTTATAGATGCTCAACAATGACCAGGGATTGGATAATTAAGTTACCACCTTCCCAAGCACACTGGTCATGAGAAATGTCCATCAAAAGACATTTCTTAGAAGGAATGGGATAAACAACTTACATTTATAGAACTTTCATGAGAAAGTAACTAAAACTATGAAAACATTATCTGAAGGGTTAATTTTCAGGGTGACACCTGAGGGGAAAAGGATGTAGGTGGCAGCTCAGTAGTAGAATGTTTACTGTGCTTACTTGTGCTGAGAACATCTCTGATGACCCCTCTCTTGATTCACCCCAGGCATTTCAATCTCCATGTCGTAGATCACACTTGGATGTTTTTCCCCTCATTTTTTTCTTCCATTTCTATGCCCTTACATACAGATATTTTTGGGCCAGATACTTCCTTTCAGTAGTCACAGCAATGTCTGAGAATCCAAGCTAGAAGGTGCCCTTCCAGCTGACATTTGCTTTCATAAAAGGACACATCTGTAGAAAAGATGATAGCCATTTTGGTGTAGCTGTTTGCCTTGTGGTCAGACAGGGAGCTGGACTCCCTGAAACACTCACCTGATTTGAAACAACATGAAGGAGTTAAGTTTTAGCTCTTTGCTCGTGGTAAATACTGTGAGCTTTTGTCCTTTTGGGCAGGAGAGGACATCTCGGATTCAGCTGTCCAGTACATTTACATGACTGTAAATTCTATTCTTACTGAAACTGTTCCATGAGAACAAAATTGTGAAGTGGTCTCTGGTGATAGAACAGCAATCAAGACTCACTTACTTTAACCCTATCACACATTCCCATATATTCCCATATATGGTTTCAACAAATTATAATGACATTCCTTTTTTTCTTATGAAAAACTGCTGTATCAGAAAATTCATTAATAACTATAATGATAGGTATCAATTCAATGTCTGGCATTGAATGTTTAAGTATTTCGTTACACAAGTATAAAATATTAAAGGAAAATATTGATCTGCAGTTCTTAATTAAGTTTATCTATCTGTTATATTCTGAGTGCATTGCTTCATAAGTTTATAGTAAACCTTCTTTTTAAAAATAGCCCACTAATTTGCCTACATTGAAAGACCAAATACTTATTTCATGATATTACAAGTATTTTTTGCAAAAGTATCTTCAGAGCTGGCTTAGTTCTGCTGATATGGTAGCTGGTAATACAGGAGAAGGTTAAGCTGACTGCTAAGCACTACTGAAGGTGCTGCCAGTGCCTGGGTCACAGCACTGAGGTTTGGTGAAAGAGTAAATGTACAAGTAAATTTGGCTTCAAGGAGCATGGAAACTAATACACAGGAGCAGCCCTCGGGGCAATGGCTGCAGATTTATGAGGAGGCCAGAGCACAAGGACAGAGAAACAACTGTTCACAGCTTTAATAATACTACATTGACCTCTGTGGAATTCAAGCATATGAGCTATACCAGCCTACTGTGATCACAGGGAACCTTTGTTGTTTGTACCTCAAATACATCATCAGTGCCTCAAATTAGTATTAAAATTCATTTGCAGCACATCTATTTCACTGTCAATGTCCAACATACTCCAGTGTAAATCAAAGCTGATTATAGTTCCTGTAGTCATCATCTTCTGTTTGCAGAAGGAAAGGCTGGATTAAGTAAAAGCATATTTTTCTCATTCATGCATGTGCGTTTTATTCACCTCCACTGGATTTCTTGCTCTAATTTCAGTTAGTTCTCTACTTGGAGAACCTAAAAAAAATTTATTACTGCTTTCTCAGCAGCTTATTTTCTTTTTTAGTGCTTTCACTCCCCTCCCTCTTTAATTTCTCATTCATATTCATTCACCTGTTGGGCCCTTTCTTTCCATCCATCTCTGCTGTTAATCCCATTGTCTCTCTGCAGCCTTCCTGTACCTTATCCTCGTTCTGCCCTTCACTCAGTGCTCCTTCTCTCTCCCATCTGTACAGGTGTCCTTTCCATGTGTTGTCTTCCCTCAAGTTTTATTTATCCTGGGACAGCATTAATTGGGAATTCAGGGCTTAGAGTCTCCACTCTAGTTGTTTCTGTTACTATGTCAGCAGAGAGATATGGTTAATATTTTTTTCCAAAATTAGCACTGTCATTTTCCTGTATTCCATCATTCATCTGGCTTCCTTTTATATATTTCCTATCATGAGCTTCACTTTTATTTGAAAATATGGATCTTGGATTCTAAATTAATCTAAATTCTGATACTTTCTGCCTCAAGACTTTTGAAGATATATGGTTTTGATTTCTCTTGCTTCTTTCTCCTTTTCCTCTCTGGTTTGTGACTTGAAAAAGAGTTAAAAGTCCTCCTTTCCCCTCTATGTGTTTCTCTTTCTTCTCTATCCTAATTTTCCTTGCTATTTCCATCTTTATAATTCCACTATGCATTTCTTCCCTTCTTAGTTCTTTTTTCCCCCATTTTCCCAGATTTGTTCATCTTTGCTTCCTGTAATTTTTCCTTGCCCCTTTATCTTCTTTCTAGAATCTGAAATTATACCCTGCTCCCCAGAATCACTCCTTGCATCCTGCAGTGCTTCTCAAAATCTGCCAGTGATATTGCTACACCCCTGTGAATGGTTACTGACCCTCCAATCAGTAACTGCTCTTACTTTTTCCTTTCTCCAAAACAATTGCTGCCCACGATATGCTCTTTCCCTGTAAAATTGATTACTGCAATGCTGATAAGGTATAGGACATTACATTCATGTCAGGATCTAAACAAGTAGCATCTACATCTGACGAGCTAAGAGGGGAAAAAAAGCATGTTTGATGTGCTTAATATATCACCTAGATTTTTGCAACATCAATATAACCAATAAATTGAGAGGCTGATTTTCTGTTTTATGACATATTTTACATAATTTATCAAGTGTCTGAAAGCATACTCTACATAAACAGTCAGGAGTGTTGGACTAAACTTTAGTGACATGATATAAACCATGGCATTATCTGTTGTCAAAACTGTTTTTTAGGCATTCTATTTCTGTGATATATCTGATAATATTTTAAATGTAGTATTCCTTGTTAGTTTAAAATAGTTTGTTTTCTCTTTAAGCTGAAAGTATTTGAACATATAACGATTTTCAGATATTTAATACTATTATGTATATGATCCAGTGGAGTCAGAAGAAAACTTAAACACAAGCAGAACTGAAACTGTTAAGATTTCTCAGCTCATTTGCTGTGTTTTGGGTTCCTGATTTAAATTAAAGGCAACAAAATATGAATTCTTAGTGTTACACTGTTGAGGACATTGCTAAACTAGAATATTAAAGACATTTCCTAATGAACATTGGGTGTTTCTAAGAAATGTGAAAGGCTTCTGAATATAGACATGATTCTGTGTACATTATATCAAGTCATCCATCATGATCATATGAATTACTCTGAAATCCTTTCAAAGGAAGCGTGCCTTGCTTTTTTCTGAACTCCTCCTACAGTGATTTACATAGGAAAACAGTGGCATAAATGGGGAAAAAAAGCTGAAAATTGCATCAGCCAAATAGTCCAACCGCAAAATGCAGCTGAGTAGATGTTCTTTCTAAAATGCTCAAGTCAAAGGTCTTCTGTCTGTTATGCCATGCCCACTCTCCTCTCATTGTCCTCATACAGGAATTGTTGAGGAGCTCTTTAGCAAGTTTGGACATCCTTCATCAGCATTGAAAACATAATTTCCTATAAAACTATTTGGAAGAAAGGGTTAGTTTTTGAAGTGAGGTGTTTTGCACTTTTGCTTTTTAAAAATTCTTCACAGCTTTTTATTGTTTAAAATGTCTGGGCTTTACATTGGCAAAATTATTCTATGTTGATGTATCTTAAAATTTTAAAGTGTTGATTTTACTAAACCTTAATTTTATAGAAAAAAATCATTGATGATTTACAGAATAAACTCCTGAAAAGACTGTTTACATCAGTCAATATTAATGCAGATTGTGACAAATGATCCGTGGAAATTTCTTGTATAAAGTCTGTACCTTTTTCCTCATGCTGATGTTAGCTTCCAGTTTTATGTGCTTTAATATTTAACTTGGGAGTTGTTTTTTGAAAGAACAGCACCTTATTCTGTTTGTTTTGCTTCATTAGAGGTCTAAAGTTAAATCAAATGTAAATGCTAATAATTCTTTTGGAAAGAAATTAGTGACCTGTAAAATATGTTGATGCATATAACTGGCAGCAAGTTTTATTATGAAGCACAATAATAAAGTAATTGCAAATGTATTTAGCATCTCAGGGTGGGGAATATTTTATTTATGGCTCATCTGGTTTGATTTCTCTTCTAAAAATAAAGAGGACTATTCAAAAAATCATGAAAAATCCCTTGAACTTTTACACCATTCACCTATGTTTAAATCTTCTTGATCTTTGTAGTGCAGATGTTTTGCATAAAATGAATGGCAGTGTATGTTGCTGTGGAATCCTTGTTTTATACTTTACAGTATTTCTATTTACAGTAGTTTGGTAGCCTTCATTTAACCAATCCTAATAATATCACCATCTGCTTCCTTTCAGTGCTGAGCCCGAAGGTGATAGGCATTGCCATAGCCAGGTATGACTTTTGTGCACGAGACATGCGAGAACTGTCCTTACTGAAAGGGGATGTTGTCAAAATTTACACCAAGATGAGTGCCAATGGCTGGTGGAGAGGTGAAGTAAATGGAAGGGTAAGACTATTTTTTTTTTCTTTTCCTGTGTTTCTTTCTCTTCACTGACAGTGATTTTTGTTAAAAAGAAAAAAGTGTGTTCCTACATTATGTATTTAAATTCACAAGATGGAACATGTTCTCATCTTTGTTTCATAGGAGCGAGGCAGAACTTTGCCAGGTAGCTTTCCCAGCATCTAAATTATTGGTTATTTAATGTGAACCTACCAGGCTGAATATTTGGGCAAGGTTATATGGTTGGAAAATAACCAGGATTAATAGCACTGCTACAGTTGACCTTTCTTGAATTGTTTTGCACACAGATACTTGGGGTCAGGTTCCTGGTGCTGTGGAACTCTTTTTAGCACATAACCACAGAATGATTTCCCACATCTTTTGCCAGACTACAATGTGATGGAATCAACCACTTTTTTTGTAGAAGTCTGCTTCGTTGATCTCTACCAATGTGGCCCAGATGAAGTGACATATTTAGCAGGGATTTTTATGAACTCGCTTTACACTCTGCTCTGAGACTTGGAAGCGAAGTTTCAGTTTTGACCTATAAAAGGTTTACTGTTTCAATCTTGGTTAACTGCCTTATAATGCAGATTAGTCAGAAGCATTTGAGACTGCTGTTTCCATGTCAAAAGTGCTGAGATGCAGGGTCAAGGAATGTGAGGTGGAAGAATGTAAATTGTCTGGAAACGGGAAATGATAGTTGCAAGTGCAGTTAAAGTGAATGTCCAGACTTACTGCTTTATGCAATGTGGAGAACCTTTTTTATTGTGTACATGAGCTTGGTTATGTTAAATGGTTAAAGCTTATTAAATAGTCAATTAGACCAGAAGAAATAGGGAAGCAGAAGAAATACCCATCGTGCTATATACATTTTACAAGTGAAGAAGGCTGAACAACTCACTGTAATGCAGCTGCCGATTCTAAAGGATGCCCTGTTACATGCTAGCATTCCTTGGTAACTTTCATAGCCTGGACTTGACATTATAAACTCACCCCTGGAGATATTTTGGCAAGATAGTCTAAAAATTTCTGCAGTCACCCCTTCTAGTCATGCTGTAGGTTTGGTTTTGTGTTCTTGCATGAATGTTAAATTGACTTTTAGGTATAAAGAAGTCTGAAGAAACCTAAAGCAAATACATAAAATAAGAAATACATGACATTGCATCACTGTGTGTCTTACATAAACTTTATTTGGCACATCATTAATTTCAGAATGTATATAAGTTTATAACTTCAGAAGTGTAGGACACTAGACTCTGCTGTCTAATTGCATCATGTGTAACCCTTGGTGGAATTCAACTCCATGTAAAGCAATCAAATCATTCAGTGTTTCCTTTTAAAGAGGATTCACTGGACCTGACTGGAGCCTGTTAAAAGTTTAAGTCCTCATTCAAAAAATAGTAATGTCCTGCCTGTAGTAAAACTACTTCCACTCTTGGCATTTTTCTGAACTTTTAGACTTCCAATCTGGGCAAAGGTGTTTAAGATTTTTTGGGGCAGGAAGTAACATACAGGGTGTTGGTCTCCAAATTGTCATATGTGTAAGTTGTTATTTTCTTAAGGGTACTTAACATGGCTGTGTCAGGTCAGCTAAGTTTATCTTTATATCTTTATATTAGTAAGATTAATATATTTACTGAACAGACTCATTATTGTTGTGCCTAGCTCAGCCATTTAAAAAAAAAACAAACCTGTACATCTCATGTATTATTTTGTTCTGCTTTTTCCTTTTTTAGGTGGGCTGGTTTCCATCAACTTATGTTGAAGAGGATGAATGAATTAAAAACTATCCTCTGCCTACCAGAAGTTTCAGGGATTGTAAAAATTTATATCTTTAATGTATAATTGGTCTTGTTACGTATTTAAAAAGCAACATTTTTGCCTGTCTGAACCTTCCAGTCTTAATGTTGGGATTTATACAGAAGTTTGGGCTGACAGATTAGTACCTTATCCAGAGCTGTGCAAGAAACAAGCTGCCAGTTTGCCTTCACTGGGGACCAGTACAAAGTCCAACCTCACCTTCCCAGAAGATCTCTGGAAAACAAAATTCTTTGTTCCTTTTCATTTCACCCTAAACTACACCATGAGTATGAGAAATGGCTGAAAATTTAACATTTCTCTTCTAGCTAACATCTGTGATGATACAAGGAGATGAAGGCTTATTATTCCTTATCACTGCATGCAGGAAACAGATTTCAATCATTCCAGTGGCCATAAAGAACAGTCAGTAGACTTGTCTTGAGACATCAAACTACTTCACTTATCAACTTGCAAACCATTTTACACTCACAAAAATATTCTGAAGGATGTAGTAAATATGAGTAGCATTCATGCATATGTAACTATTTAACTGGCTACTTTGAAGTCCTGCCTACATCTTCTAACAGTCTGTTTAAAGACAATCTAAAAAGGTGTAGTGATGTGGTATTTCTTTAAAAAAACATTGACAAAGTGGAATTGTGTGATCCTCTTATTGTCATCTAAAGCCTTTTTATGTGAGGTTTTTTCATTTAAGCATCTGACAATAAAAGTGCAACTGGGGGAGATAGTCCTGACAAGATGAGTTGAAAGTTTTTGGCAATAGCATTAAATAAATATTGCAGACTTACTCTGAAGGAGAAAATACTAATGCAAGATTATGTAATTTCTCATGAACAAAAGTGTTTAACTCTTTTATTGATTTGGATGAACTTGGATTTCAACTCAGTACTGGCTTTTCCAGGAGTTTCTATCACCTTTTGTGAAAGCAAATAGAACTTGCAAACTTCTTTCTGCCCTTTCCTTTCTTGTTGCTTGGGATGTTAATGGCAGTTCAATGAGGGAGTTGTTGCAGTATTCTCAACATCCCCAAATGTGTCTAGGTTAGGCAGCATGAAAGATCAGGCCTTGTAAAGTGGTGTCCACTGCTTGATGAAGCAGTGTTTAATGTAATTATGAAGAGGCAGAAATGTAGTTATAAGCTAAAATAAATGTGGGTGATGTCTTCAGATGTGCAGTTTTAAATATTTACATAATGTCACAGCTGGCTTGAAAACTTGAAAGAAAATCAAGCTCTTAAATTAAGTCAATTCATCCTGTCCCACATCCTCTTTTGCTTTTGCCTGTCTTCTTTTTGTGTTGGCATATTAGAATTTGTGTGCACTGACACTGCACGATTTAACACTGCAGTGTTTTCCCAGTCTGCAAGCAACATAATCTCCACTATTTGTCCACAGAGCAGAATCTGCTAGTACATATTTGGATTTCTCTTTGGCTGTCCCCAGGATTCTTTGCTTTTTTCTGGCCTTTCCTGGCCATCAAGAAGAATCAAGCACAACACAGAGACTTCACAAAATCTCCTTTATCTCTGCAACCTTCTTACCCAAATCTGCTGCACTCGACAGGCAGTGTGTGTGACCAGGGGGATGAGAGGAGCTTCTCGTTAGAAACTTGACTTGAGAGATTCAGCCTTGCAGATGACATTCTGCCGATGCTCTAGCTTTTCAAGGATTTACCTCAAAATTATGTAAACTGTGATTGTGTTGAGTGCATTACTTGATGGAATAATTGAGAGCATTTGTAAATATGTAGATGATGCATAAAAACTTTGTAAATTATGTGTACAGCAGTGTAGGCTAGAGTATGCAGTCTTTGATCATGTTTTGCCATGCAGTTTGATTGCCTATTGTGAGCTTAATCCTATATTCCTTAAGTAGAAAGATGCTTCTTTCTCAATTTAATCCTGTATTCCTTAAGTAGAAAGATGCTTCTTTCTCAATTTTGCCTGCTTAGGGGGTAGAGGAATAGGCTCTAGGTCTGTGAAGTGTTCAGTGCTTTATTGTCATATAGTTTTGAGAAGAGGCAGTTAAATTCAGTACAAGTTGAAAAATATATCAGTCATTTTCAACAGCTTGGGTTTAGAATAATTTTGAGTGTTCTCTTCATCCTAAAAATGTTGTAAACCTTTAAGCAATTCTGGAGTCCAGTAGTCATCCTTTAAGAAGAATGAAAGCCATAGGTAAACCTTACTTTTGTGGCGTAAATCTACATATCATTGTCTGTGTTTAATGCCCTGTATTGATTGAGTTAATGCTGCATCTTAAACTATATTTTGAGTACCAAAGAATTCCTAAATATTCTGGAGCATCTCTTTCATGTGCTGCTTTTGCCTGTATGGAGTTGTTTTGTCATGCAGTAATGGAGTTAAAGTACTTTAATTTGTACTATTTTGTAAATATGTTAAATATAATAAACTGGTTAATTTTTTTGTTTAATGATGTGTCAAAATGTGTAATTTGCTGTTGTGAAAGTTGTGCTTCATTTGTCTCACCACCTTCTCATTGTGAGAAGTTGATAATGGTTTGTTTTGGTCTCCAAGATTTACATAATCCTTATTTAGCTGTAAAACTGAACTGTGTTAGTGGAATAGTATAGCTTTCCTTGAGAAATTTCTATTGTTAGGACAATAGGCCTTGTGCCACATCCAGGATGGTGCTGAGGCTTTTTTGTCTTGTGGTGTCGTGTTTGGGGTTTTTTTTTGTTCTTTTTTTTGTTTGTTTTAAAATTTATTATTATATTTTTAGCTATAGAAAATCAGTCATATATTTTTGTCTGTCAAAGATGATACTTGTAGTTTTTTTGTTTGAAAATAAGTTGTGCCTAGAAAGTTTAATGTGTAACTTTTCACGGCAACATCTTTTCTCTTTTACCTTCTTTTTCTTCCTCTCTCATGTGTGAATTAACATATAAATTCAGGCTCAAGTTGAGTTGAGCTCAAGTCTGAAAATACAGTCTGTATCTGATTTCATGGGCTACTTGATAACCTTTTTGTGATGTAGCCCATTCATGTATTTTTTACAGTGTAACATTCATTATTAATATGTTTATAAAAATATTTCTGGACAGGTGAATTAATTCCACAAAGACAGTGATGATTCAGTTGCAGTGTTGATTTTTTTTGTGTCCCTTTCATTTTTCAGTAACAGATTTCCTTGCAGAACTGCCCTTCTAACAGATAATTATTAAACCTAATGAGGCATTTACACATCTCTGCAGATGTAAGGCATAATTTTCCTGTCACCCATGAACGTATCACATAACGAAGAGTCACACCTAATGTCGGATGCAAAAATGTGTCCCAATTAAATGCTCTTGTTAACAGTATCACACTTGGTCACAGGCATTCTCCTTCCCCTTGTATGTGAGAAGAGATATGTCCTCTGATGGGTGAGAAATTGAGAAAGCACTGTAATTAGGGCATTAGAACCACTTGTGGCTGTGTTCTCAATCGTTTTTTTCCATTGCAAGGCTTCGAAGCTTGAAAATCTCGGCTGGAAAAAAAATCTATCTTGACAATGAAAATTATGCCAACCATGATTCCTTTCCCCTTTGCCTCACAGGCAAGCTTGAGTTGCTCTGTGAAGAAGAAGGTAAGGACAATTCTCAAGGTTTTAGCCATTTATAAAGGTGAGACCGAGGTACATCTAGGAAGAGGTGGTGCTTGTTTATACAAAATACCCAGCCTCAGACCCAGGTTTTGTTCTGTTGACTTCAATGTTCAGTTCAAAGATATTTGTTTCTATTCTTGTCTCCTTGCTGGAAACTGGGCTGCTGATAGCCTTACATTACTTTGTCTGATTCAAGTTGTTCTCTTCAGAGCACCACTTACTTCATTTGAGTGACAGAGGAAGCACTCCCTCCTCTCCATTTTATTGCTGAGCATGGTTTTATATGACAGGGTATTTCTTTGGTTAGTTTGGGTCATCTACTTCTTTGTGTCTCCCAAACTTCTGTACACTGGGGTCGTGGCACAGAGTTAGAGAAAGCCTTGATGGTGCAACTCTGCCCACCTAGAACTAAACCCTCAGTGTGTTGTCAGCACTGTTTTTGCTGCAGATGTAAAACACGAGGCTGTAGGAGCTGGGATGATGGCATTCAGCACCACCTGGGGCACACCCAGTGCAGGCCTGAGGGGAGCTGCCAGGCAGTGATGTAGGGATGCTCTCCGTGTGTGTGTGTGTGTGTGTGTGTGTGTGTGTGTGTGTGTGTGTTTAATGCTTGGTCCTGTCTCAAGCTACTACAAGAAGCAGGAGCTGTGAAACATGCTGGGGAATTTCGACTCTTTTCTCCATGTCCACTCTATTGAGAAGGGGTAGTTTTGAGTAATTAAGCTTCCTAAAGCTGTGAGATGAGATGTTAATCATATCCACTTTCTCACAAAATGCTGAAATGTATGATGCATATATAATTAGCAAAAAGAAATATAGGAAGGATTAAGCTTCAGAAATTGGCTGCAGAAGGGTGAATAATTGCATTATCTTAGCAACTTCCTTTTGAAGAAAAAAAAGACGTTTGTTTTTATAGCAAATGAAGTTTGGGTTTCTAATTTAGTTTTGTAATTCCTGATCTGCTGTAGTGTATTCTGCCCATTCATTATGAGGATCTCTGCTGCTTACATGACTGTGAAGTTAGATTTTATTTAATAAGCCTCCTGGAATATTTAAGTTATTGGTGATTTTTTCTGGGTTCCAATTTTCTACCTGATAAATCTGCTTTTTGGAAAATATGTGAGTTCATTATAAAATGTTGCAGTCTGACCTTAAGTAAACTTAGAGGTACAAAAAATGGTGGGTTCAGAGGTGGCTGTTCACCAAGGGGCATCAGGCTGGTTTGCTTCTTTGAGAACTGACTTTTTTTATATTGATAGTGCAGTATGTGGCTTTGGGGAGAACAGAAATAGAGAAGACAGTAAAACAAGAAGTAAAAACTTGATACCACACCATATGTGTTAGAAACAACCTGGTATGTGGCAACATTTCTAAATGATTGCCCAAAATATTATACATATTTTGATAGCATTGGATTGGAAACAGAAATTATTTTACGTCACTGTGTGGGAAAACATTTGTTAGTGTTGTCCTAATCAAGGGCTCTTGCACTCAGTCCTGGTCTTACCAGGTAACTCTCTAAATAAATCTGTTTTCAATTAGTTGTCCTTTTTTCTTAAGCAATTGAAAGGTCTCAAGGAGATACACTGTTATTTCTAGTATTACAGTTCTCCCTTGTGCATAAAGCTAATGAAAATATGTATAATTGAAGAAACCTTTTCTCTGGTAGTTTTAGAATTAATGTCCTTATGGCGTGTAGCTATGAATAATGTGGAATGTGCCAGCAGACCCCCACCCCACTCAGTTACCTGGGTATGTACAAAGATCTTTTCTACCTCTTCTCCCTCCCCCGTTACAAAGTTCAACTGAGGTGTGGTACAAGTCCCACAGGTATTTACACCACTTACATGGGGAGAAGAAAAACACAGGCAGATCATAAAAGCAGTCATGCCTGATTTTTGTTTTTGTAGCATTAATTTTTATTGTTTGGGAAAGGGCAAGATGGGACTTCTGTTAGCTTTTGTATCAACTGCTCTAGAGCAATTCCAGGTAGGAGATGCAATGGCAGTTTGATATTTGACTTTGAGAAGAGAGATTTATGGTTTTTGCAGTTGTGTTTTAATATAAGCATGTGCACTGGATCAGGTAAAGATGGAATTAGATGATGAAGAGGTCAGTTGATCTCCAAATCAGTATGGTAGGATATTGAAAATCAAACTGTAGAAATCTGAACAAAGTCTAGATTCAGATTTTAAGTCTTTGCAATTTTGGTTCATTCTCATTTGGTTCATATTCTCCTGAATATGGGAGTCTGGGTTTAGTCTTCCTGTTACCAGAACTTGATTGCAACTCCTCAAATTTATACAGTACAACAGATGTACAAAACTGTTTTTATATCTCCTGGGGCATGCTAGTAAACATTTTCTTTTATATATATCTACAGGTATAAAAAAGATTGCTACACAAAATATTTTATCACATTTTTTCTCTTATGTGCTACACTGAAGAGCCACGTGGCTTTAGAAAAAACAAGTTTCCAAAAGCAATTCCCAGCCTGCACATTCTTCCCTTTCAAGTCACTGATGGTCTCAGTGTGTCTCTAGAGAGTTAAGATACCATGTTCAGGGATGTCTTTTTCGAATGTTCCTGTCCTCCCCCAAAATTCTTGACAAATACTACTTCTTGGTGGTGTCTAGAATATATTTAAAGTATTTTGAGGTGATACCATGCAAGCATGGGCTGTGAGTGGGCTGGAGGATTGGATCACCCAAATACTGATAAACTAGTACTTTAGGAAAAGCATGCAATTAAATATCCATGAAGATTTATTTACAGGTGGAAAGAATTGTCTGTACCTGTTAAGCCTGAGCAACTTGTGGCTAAGCAGCAGTACTGCTGAAAAGTGTAAAAGTGAGCCATGGACAGAACAGAAGTTGACAGGATTTTACTGTGAAGAAGGTAAATACTGTCTTGATGGCTAGTAAGGGGAACATCATCTATAAAATGGGAAGTCATCATTTACTTAATTTCTGGTACGACTCCAGCTTAAGTGCTTTGTCCAGCTTTGGCCACTAAGCCCTGTATAGGATACAGTCTCATTGAAAATATTCCTGAAGAGACTTAATAAATGTTGAGAAACTGGAATTATCTGAATGGAAGTATATAACAGGCTAAGGGGGTGTGGCAGTAGCATCCAAATAACTAAAATGTTTTACATAGTTTGAGAGACTGAGCTCTTAGTTCAGTCCTAGTCAGTTAAATCAACTAGTACAGTTCCTAGTCAGTGTAAACAGTGACAGAAAAAACAATCTTGAACTGAAGAAAGAGGATTCAGTTTTTAGGAATCTTTTCTGAATAACGAGCTACATAGACACAATATTATCTGGGCAAGTTGTGGTATCTTCAGTCCTGGAGGTGTTTCAGATGTGGTTAGCTTAATGTCTGTCAGGGATAGTTTATGTGGAGTTAGAGATGCCCAAGATATGCATCACCTGTTCTTTGGAGCTCCTACAGTACTACCTTCCTGTAACTACCTTTCAGCTGTGCAGTGCTTCAGTCAGCTGCTGGTGTTTACCAAAATCTCATGGAAATGTTATACCAATGTGTAGAGGAAAAGGTAAATGAAAGGTAATAAGGTGAACAGCCATTGCTAGCAGGCAGAGTTTGAATGTTTATGAATTAAAACAGTTTCTTCAAGAGATGCAACTGGTTCATTATTAGCTCATAGTGTAAAAACGTTGTAAAACCAGAGTCTTTAAGACTTGCTTCACAGTGGGAGGCATGAGCTAAAGAGCATTATTGCAGTTCACAGGTTTATTTTTGGTAGAACATACTGTTGCTGCAACACATGTAGGTTTGTCAAAATCAAAACTTTTCTTAAATACTTATTGATTTCAGGGAAAGTTAACAAGCAAAGCAGCTCAGGTACCATGTTATTCTACTTGGTTCTGAATTTAAAGAAAATGGCTTTGAGAAAGAAATTACTTTGCTTCAAGCATTCTTCCCTCAAATCATCAGAGACTATATTTTTATGAAGCAACATTTAGTTCTCAGGCAGAATTTGCAAAAGTACTGTAATACTAATTTTTTTCCATAAAACAGAGAGTGGCAAACAAGCCATCAGCTTGACTGTACTCTTTTTTGAAGTCAAATGGTTGAATACTAGTGCTAAGATTAATTCTACTTGGTGTCTGAAAGCATCCTTTTCTTGTTTGACCTTTTCTAGATAAATAACAGTGTTAGCTCTTGGCAAGGCATCCTTTTTCTCTGTTCTAAATGTGTATAAGGAGATGCAGTGACTTGTCTTACATGCAGCTGAATTTAGTTTTTGGATTGTCATGAGTGTTTTGTAGTTAACAGTAAAATAAATCAACAAGCTGTAGTCTAAATGAAATGCATCTAATAAAACCTAGCTGTTTTCTCTTTCTGGCTTCTCATAATGAATGCACTGTGAAGAGAAATTTTATTTGAATGTCACTGCATGAGCAGTTCTAATTACTAATAGAATTCATCAAACAATCTAGTAGTGTAGTGACATTAAGTAATAATTAATGAACCGTGTGATATGTGGGTGCATGAAGTGACAATGATTAACCTGTGGCCTAACAGGATGTGCTTGGAAAACAAGTGGCATACGAGATAACACTTTGTTCTTTCCTGTGTCATTGGAATTTGGCCTGTCTCCACTCACAAAATGAACCTGGATTCAAAATCAAGAACCTAATGATGTGGCTGGTGTATGGAGCATGTACATGTTTCACTACACTTCAGCCTGGGTGTGACATGGCTCCTTATTTTGGAGCTGATATTAACAGGTGTGCCTCCGCCTTACCTTCAAAGAGTTGGAAAAATCTCAGGATTTGATCTACTGATGTATTAATTTTTTAATAATTTGTAAAACCCACGTTACCTAGACACTGAAGTAACAGCTATATCTGTGTTATATGAGGATGTGAAATAATGCATTCAACTGTGCACACAGAATATTCTTTAGCCAGTGCTGAGAATCTTGCTGCTTCTAGGAGAAGGAATTGGTGGGAAAAATCAAGTATTTCATTGGTACAGCCAGTACACTTACAAAGAACATACAGATTTTTCCATTTTCCAGATGAACAGTCAGTTTTCTTCCCATAGACTGCTGTTTGTGGAAAATCCTTTGTCTTTTATTCTCACTTGTGACTTTCTTCTCTGCCTGTGTAGTGTTTCCGTGGTTCCTTATGCTCTTTTGTATCCTTTGTTCCTCCCCCCTTGTCTAATGACAACAACAAAAGAACCCTTCAGTCAGTTCCCCATCTCTGTTTTAGAAATCATTACTAAGAAGCGTTTTTCTAGCACGTGTTTTCACAAAGCCTACCTTGCCTTGGGAAGTGGTTTCTTATTATACTTACCAATTCAAGAAACATGTAACTTTTATTTCCCCACATAGTCACTGTGAAAAATGTTTAGTAGAGCATTAACTCCAACTTGTTGAAGTATACATAATACAACAGCTTTCAGAACACTTCCCAGCACAGTAACAAGCATGGGGCATATATATAAATAAAAGAAACCTTATGGTAGTAGGAAATTCAATGGCAAAACACACGCTTAAAGTATAATCAACATTTGCTCTGAGTTTTTGAAAGTGAGCATTTCTAGTATATATTGTACTTTCCACTTTTCAGAAATACCAATGTTTTATATTGCATGCTTTGCTGAGAATAGAATCTCAAATAGAATCACCATGTCACCTAATCATTGGTGGCTTTTTCTTATGGACGGGTTCATAAGTGCCTTCTAGTGAGGCAGGGAGGAAATTTGTTCTAAGAGAGAACTGAACACTCATTTTAACAATATTCTGTTGAGTAATAGAACTTTACAGAGTTTTTATATTATTTCAGAATATTTTGTACAGTTCTTCTACTTAAATGATCCATTGTGGTAATGCAGAAAAAATAGGTTGTTATAAGAGGGGGAAAATTATAAACTCAAATGCCCTTTAAATATATGTGCTTATTTCCAAGATCAGAATTCACTATTACACTTCCTGGAGTGTAGCTGGAGTCGTGTTGTATTTTCTTTTAAGCTTTTTAAATGAAAAAAAAAAATAAAATGTGTGCAGCAGAGACCATGGAGGATATAGACTACAGCCAACAACCTCAGGAAAAGCTCAAGCTTTACTGGAACTGGTAAGTTCTGTTGTAACCGTGGATCTTTCATTCTCAAGAAGACATAGACTGGTGCAAACTGAAGCCACATGATTCAGTTAGGGTATGTATAACTTTTTCTTCTGTTTTTCTCTAATTCTGCTGTATTTCTTCTCACACGTGGATTTCCCAGTCCCCTCTGAGCTGGGCTCCTTTGGAATACTTCCTCACGGGGAATTCCATTTATCTCAGTTCTCTGGGTCAGAAGAAAACTCCAAAGCTCGTTAGGATCTTGTTTCTTGTGTTTATTTGGATGTTATCACAAAACTTGGCAGGCATCTCCAGACTTTCTGCACAAGTTTAATTCACTATAACCTGGCACATTTTGGTTCTGATAGCATAAAATGGCATCAAACTGTGCAGCCTTTTAATCTTTATACTTATCCAATTATCAATAGACACATGTATTATTTTTCTTACTGACGCAATGACCCAACACCTGTGTTCTGCACTGCGGCATTTTCTGTCCAATCACCTACTACTACCCAAAAACCTCTAGAAGAAGAAAATGAAGAAGCAAGAAGAAGGAAAAGAGACAACACTCTAAATCCTTCATCTTGTCTTCTGCTCTCTAAACTAGCTTAAACTCTAAACTAACTTTTTCACCCAGTGACTTAAGAAAACTCTGTAATTTACACACTCACCCTTTTAGCTTTTCTGTCTAACTTTAACAGTGGTTTTCATGTATCACCATGAAAACATGCTCATAAATTTCATGTTATATGAAATTCAGTGTCTTCCTGGATCCCAGGCAGCAGAGACAAGGGCACACACTCTGTGTCTCAGACTCCAATAGTATGTGTTGTCAACAATTATTCAGTTGCATTGGTTTTACCAGTGATGGTGCCTGAGGCCATATCTTAGAGTTAATCATAGTTATCTGGCAATCACATAAAATAACTGTTCAGAAAATTATATTCCAGCTGCATCTCAAGCAAACTGATCTCCAGTGCATAGAGAGGAATGTCAGCATCCCTGTGTCACATGCATGAAAGCTGAGGTTAAAGACACAACCCCAGAGTTGCACAGACTGCAACCTCATGTACTGCAGTGGGAGGTAAGCATTCCTAACTCTGAGCCTAAAACCTACCAGACCAAAATTCAGGATCTATTGCTTTTACCCAGTTCTGGTTGTCTATCAAAGGAAATACTCTGAGAACAACATTTTGTATGCTGTATACCTGATGCTTTTTTACAAAACTCTCTAGGATGAAGAATCTGCTGAAAAAAGTTTGAGATGCATTAATGGGAACTGCTTCCTTCCTGCTTGTTATTAGTTGTTTTGGGTTTCTGATTACAGCAGTAAATGCAGAAGAAATCCAAGTATTTTCACATTTGTTGGATTCAGTTACAATTTAGCCAAAGGGCAAGAGAGACCTCTTTGTTGAAACAATGCTACTTTGTTTCTCTGTTTTTTAATTATTAAGTCTGAGAAACAAACAACATTCTTATTAAACATGTTAGTGTTACTAATTAAAAAAAAGTAACACTCCATCTACATACACTCTTTCATAATATAAATGGTGGTCAACTGTCCTATGTGTAACAAAGTCCAAAGGTTTCAATTTGGCTTGAGCCTCAGTCCAAATATACTAAAATGATAAACCTGCAGTTAGCAGTCCTGAAGAGTTGTTAAGCTGGTTTATAGAAATGCCATGCACTAACTAGGGGAACAGAAGACAGAAACTGGACTGCTGCAGTCTCTGGGTGCCCAGGCAATTTGTTGACTTGAAGAGAGCCAGGAAGACCTGATTCTGCTGTTTGGGGAGTGTCAGATGAGGACATACCCGCTTTAAAGACACTCTAAATATTGCTGGGAAGTTGGAATTGATGGGTATTGCAGACATGGTCAACAAGGATTCTGAGATGTTCTGTTTAAATCCCTTAGAGAAAAAGTTGTAAACTCTCCAGAGTAATGGTTGTGACAAAGATTCTACTTTTGCTGACTGTTTCCTTGCCCTCTAGTATGGTCAGAAATGGTCAAGGACAGACTCTTTCAGTGGAGAAAACTTTTTACCAGTGAGTTCTTCTCCCTGAAGTGCCTTGGACAAGTGAGTGCTCACTGGTTAGTAGTTAGGTAAGTGTTTTCCTGTTCTTTAGAATTCTTCATGTACCTAAGAATTTCTAGTAGGTATAGAATACTATAGAAAATGTTGCTGGAATGGTAAGTGATCGTGTTTATCAAATTTCTTTTATTTTCCTCTTATTTCCCTTTCCCTCATCTTCCTCTTAGGAGCTGTTGAAAAGCTTGGCATCTTTTGTGTTATTTATATTGTCAGACTTGTAAAGTTCCTTACCTGACAAAGAATATGGCTCAGTGCTCACTGTGTGAGCTGCTGCCATGTTTAGCTTGCTTCCTCTGAGGCGTGTGGTGTTACACTGGAGTCCCTGCCTGTTTACAGACAGTGTTCACAGTAACTAGGAATCCCTTGTAAACAGGCAGTACTTCTCCCTGCTATTACATACAGATCAATAGTCTTTGTGCAGCTGAGCAGATCATGTAATTTCTGATATAACCAAACAGGCAGCAGCATGAAGATATTATTGCCTAAAAGCAGGTGCTAGAACAAAACAAATGGTTTTATTGATTCTCCTAAGTTTAATTAAATTTTCAAAACATTTCCACCCTGTCACTTTCTTTGGCCTTATGAATTGTCGGTACAGTATAGGCATAGTTTTCTAATTATTTTCTGGTACTTTAAAAACAAATAACAACAGACTTAAGGATATATTCTGCAGTGTTTATACATGGAAATAATAGATACTTGTAGTGAAGAGCTTACTATCCCAAAGGCTTTTTCTCTTTTAAAGTCTCAGTCTGCATAACAGTGTTGGAAGCAGATTAATTTAGAGATTTTGAGAATTCTGTTGCTGAGGAAAAGCATTGTATTTGTGAGAGGTGGGTGAGGGCTGTAAGGGTGTATGCGAGAAAAAGGATCGCTGTGAGTACGAGTGATGAAGCACTGGGTCTGAATGCTGGAATATTTTGGAGGCTGGGTAGCATACAAAGGAATATTTCCAGTTCATTTTTAGAGAACACCTAAGTTTCCAACCACTGCAGAACAGATAACATTTGGTCAGTAAGGTGATGGGCTGAGAAGTCAGTGGGTTTTGAAGAGCTGCTCTGATGATACTTCCATCATCCATTTGCCCCACAGTTGGCACAAGGCTCTTCTCACTTGTTTGGCAATGATTAGTGGTTGGTGTAGGAAGGCTGGATTACCCTGTACTGCAGATGGGTGGGGAAAGTCCACTCATGATTTGGATCCATTTTTCCTCAAGGGGAGGCAAGGACTACAACTGGTGCATTTGAATGTAGGAAATCAGACACTACCCTCTTCCAAATGCGTGCTGGAAGATATTTAATTCAGTTACTTTGTTATGCTTAGTGCAGTCCTATAGAGACAGGATTCAGGGGAAGCTTTTGATCAGTATTCTAATCATAGCTGTTGTGGAAAAACTGCTACCTAGAGATTGCTGCTAGGACTGGGGAGAGGATAGATCAGTTCAGGGGCACTCTGCAGGGTACAGCCTAAAACTTGTACTAGAAGGAAAGAGACATTTTAAAAGAATGACATATAATTCTATCACGCAATGTCCCTGTAGGAAATACAAGTCAAGTGCACCAATAAATGGAAGAGGAAAATGCCATGGAAGGCAGTAAATCAAAATGTAATTGATTGGAATATTTAGAGAGCTTAATTTCAATTACTGAAAGTGAGACTATGGCATACTGCAAAAGTCTGAGGTTGAGAGGGAGAGACTTGCAGCACTTACTGTTCAGCCCTCTTCTTTACTTCCCAGAAGTGGTGTGCTGGGGGAGCCCAGCAGCTGACCCTGCGGGACGTGGCCTTATTGCTCATTTTGGAACAGTCTGTATAGCTTCAGTGTTTTCAGTAGTTTGGCAGTTTAAAACTGAGGAATTAGGCTATTTAGCCTAATTGGTGAGAATGGAAACAATCTAGGAGCTTGGCTATTCTCTGGTTAGCAGTGAAGCTCTTAGTCACTGAGTCTCAGAGTGCTGTAACTACCATTTCCATTTGCTTTTGTGGCTTGTACTGTACCGAATCCTTACTAGAACTGAGGGAAGGCTAATCAAGCTACTGATAATTCCAGTGAAGTTATACACTTCCATCATCTCTCCTACATTTTTCACTAACAATTTCATGTCTGATTTCAGTTATATTTTAACATTTTCAATTGAAATGGCAATTATTCGTTGTCAGAACCCAGCCATTACTCTTGTCAAAAAGACATACGATGCATTAGCTTAAGGGCAATTGGCAATAACTACAGAGGTGACATTCAGTTACACAGAATGGGCAGGTTCTACATATATCTTCCTCAAGTGGTCAGGGTTTGCATGCCCTGCAGTTTGCACTGTTTGGGAGTGCTGCCCAACTAATAGTGCAAAACCAAACCAAATTTCTGTTTGGCTTTGAGACCATTTTGCTGTAATTAACATCTGCTCTCTCAGAGTTTCATTGAAGTCTTTTTATGTCTGTGTTTTATAACTCACTGAAATGAGCTTGCACAAGGGGGTGGAAGGGGAAGCACTTCGTTGCCATGTAGTCTCCCTAAGCATTTGTGATGACAAAGCTTTCTGATTACTGGGAGGCAGGGACCAAATGATATTTCCGTGCACCATTTCAGTTTGTGGAAAATATCCTTTGCTTTTCTAAATCCTGTTATCCTTCCTCCTCAGGTTATGCTTGCTTTCACTTGTTATCTCTTAAGAGAGATTTGGAACATGATAAAACATCCTTTGTTTTATTTCATTTCCACTGGACTTGTGGGACAGATTTGAGATGCATTCAGGAGTTCCACATAATTTCTGCATCACTGGAGCTTTAAAAATCCAGTTCTGCTAATGCAACTGAAAGAGGCCCTCATGTTTTCTTTCTTATAACAAGAGTGGGAGTTATAGTCAGCTGTGCATGAGGGAGGGGAAGAAGCTACTGGGATGGTATGATGCAGAGGGATTTTATTTTCCAATGACGAAAAAAATCTCACCACAAAGATTTTTTATTTAATATTGAAGTGTTCCTCACATCTTAACTTTGTCCATTTTCTGACACAGTTTGACCCGATACATTTTCTGGATAAAATTGTGGCTACATGGAATTTAGTGGCAGAACCCATGAAAGCTCATGAAAACAAGATTTCACATGCTAAATATGGACGCCTGTGTTTGTTAATTCTGTTCTCAGTTATTAGTCTACAGACATTGTTAGCTATGTTATTTTTCTCTAATTCTGTGCTGTTGTACCCTTCTTTGCCTCATTTAGCCAGGAGAAGGAAAACAATGGTTGTTTTTACTCTGTGGGTCCTTTTCATTTTCTGCCTGGTCTTACACAGGATTTCTCTATTGGAATACCAGTCACCACAAGACAGTGATAAACATTGTGACATTTCAAGTCCAATGAACAATATGATAATTCACATCTAATTACCTGAGCTAGTTGTACCCATAACTTCCCTTTAAGGCTTCAGGAGGCTCATGATACCCACTGCCCTTGTTCTGAAGAGATTCTCAGCTTTTCAGCTTGTGCCTTTCTGAGTGTGAGGGCTGGGTTCGCTAATATTTTGTGAATATCCCTGTGCGTGTCGCAGGCCTCACTGACTACTTTATCAAGGTGTCTTATTTTTTTATACCTTCCTATTTGCTGGTAGTACCTGCCCAGTCTGTTGTCAGCACTCACCCAGCCTCACTATGGGTCTAGTGCAGCACCATACCTTGTCTCCCTACAGGGAATTCAAGGGTAGGAACAGACCATTCCTCCTCCTCTTCAAATCATGTCATTACTGACCAGTTCCTGCAAACACTTGCCTTCCAAAAGCAGTGCTCCTTATTTATGCTTGTAGTTATCTAAGATAATGTAGCTAATCCAGCATTTCCATGTTTAAAATGTCCCTTTTGAAGAGTGGAAGCTTTCAGCTGATAACCAGTGCCCTTTGTTCACCTTCAGTGCTGTTTTCCACATGATTATCCCCATGGAAATACTGGTCCTCAGGTGCATACTTTGAGAACCTAGTGGCAAAAAATACCCATGGACAGCACTGTGGGTATACAGGATAATTTCTTCCCAGCTGTTACTGCAATGCTTCCACCAGCATACTTCCACTTCAGATCACTTTAATTTGCATCAGAAAAGTATAAATCCTTAACGAAAAAATTCCACATGTGTCTTCTGCAACAAGACACAGAAGTTGTGAAGACTGACTGGCTGCAGAATTTATACAGATACTGAGTTCCTAGAAAAGCAAACATGTATAATTACCTTCTTAATAAGATATGAAGGAGTAGTAAATGTTTCGGTTTTTTTGTGTGTGAAGCCTCTCACAACCAGAGCAATTAGAACAAATCCCAGAGCTCAAAGGCTGTGGCAGTTTTCTTGTCAGTATTAAGAATATTTTTTCCCCCAAATGAACAGAAGCTGTAATTTATTGTAATGTGCCCATTTGAGCACTATGTGGGGGGAGTGTGTTGGGAGGCTGGCTTTCCAGCCACTCCTTGCTCTTGGGGAATTTTCCTGAGCCCATGAATGTTGTCATCATCTGGGAACTCTCATGGTCCACCTTTGAGGTTTATTCAGTCAGTGGTACATTAATGACATGCAACTTTGTACTCCCATTTCTTGAAATTTGTGTTCATTAAAGCTTAATTAAAAACAAGCAACAGTTCTTACCTGCTGTGGTGCTTCTTAAAATTGTTTGCCACTGGAATCTGTTTCACAAAGAGGGAAAACCCAGAGCTGGCCACTGAACAGCTGCACAGCCTTACAGTACCAGCAAGAAAATGAAATTAAAATCATAGGCTGGAAGAGGTGAAAGTGCAGGTTTGTAACAGAGTAGAAAAAAAAATTCCAGCAGTGTTTTCTGGCTGTCTGAAGATAATGAGTGCAATGATGCCTTAACTTCAATGGGAACAGAAGCAGACCCCTAGAGAACAGTGGTGGGATCTATAATGTAAAACCCCTGCTTATAACTCTGTTAAATAGCTTTGGTGTTGACTATAGAAGTAGCAGCTGTACACACTCTTGGCTGGAGAAGGAGAGCTGGGGAGATGTGAATATGTGGGAACATCTGGTGTGGAAACTAATCAAAGTGCAGAAATTATTTTCTGTGTTATTGCTTGATTGTTGTTCTCTACACCAGAAAAGGAGAACAGGAGGTGAGTGTCAAACCTCTTCAGAAAGTGCAGCAAATGCTGTTAAAAGGAAGAATATTTTTCTTCCCCTGAGTTTTGCGTTGTTTTGCTTGAAAATGAATCAATAGCAAAACTTTTTTAAGAAAAGAAAACGCAGTTACTCTTCATAGGATGGATGTTTCCCTCTCTCCCCTTGTCATGGGGTGACTTCGTGATGTTTGTATCCCCAGTTGCTTTGTTTATGTTGGATATTAAGTTCTGCACCTCTAAGATTGTCTCTGAGAGCGATGTGGGGGAAGGAGAAGCTGCAGTTTCTGTTCAGAAACAGGCCTCACTCCCCCGCATGCTGCCCCGGACTGTGCTGTCTGCAGCACGGACAGACAGCAGGACACAGCTTTCCTTGGTTGGTAGTTACTTTTTAGCTAGCTGAGGCAGAGAAACTCCCCAGACTATTTTTTCCTTGGATCTGTTCAAACCTGCTCTGGACAGAAAATCCAAACAAACCCCAGGAGCTCATGCCTGTGGCCCATCGGGGCCTGGGCCTCGGCACTTTCTGGTGCTGGAGGGACTGGTAAGAGACTGGGCAAGCTGAACAACATCACATGAAAAGGACTTTTCTGGATTTTCCATCTCATCCAACAGTGAGAGGTTTTATTGTTTAATATTATTCAATTTCTGTCAAATAAACAGGTTTTTTTCCACTTTTCTCTAAGGAAATCTTTTCACGAACCAGTTGGGGGAGGGGCCACTTGAATTTGCTTTCTAGAGGGACCCCATTCAGAGGTTTTCTCCCAAATTTGCCCTAAAACAGGACAGCCCTGCTAGGCAGGTATCTATGCTGTGCCTATGTATATAGTGAAACCTCTCTTTGTTTCCTCATTTCTCTTCCTGGCTGAGAAGACATTAATTTTCCTTGTGCAGCCTGCTGCACTCAAATTCTGCTCTTGCAGTAGGAGTGGTTTCATTCCTATGGCAAAAATTGAATATTTAGTAGTATCAAAAGAATAACTGCAGATATTCCAGAAATTCTTATTTCAGATTAGATAGGTTTACAGTTTTGGGCAAAATATCATCTGCTGTAGTCCAGTCAACCAAATATCTGCATTATTTTTAATTGTGGTTTACCTTTACAATCTGTGCCAGTTTGTCTTATCAGAACGTGATGCTGATACCACATCACATCTAAGTAAATGAAATAATTGTCTTCCATTGCTCAAGAGCTGTTTTGTATTTGCTTAAATTATACAGGCATTATTCTGCACCTACGTGTGGGGATGGCATTTGGGTGTTTGGTTCAGCAGTGTTATGTCCCTCACAGCCACGAGATGTCAGGCTGAGGAGCAGTGCTGGGCTTCGAGTGCTCTGCCTGTCTGTGTGTGTGCGTGTTTAAGCGAAAATGATGATGGGGGTAACAATGAAATCTTGGATTTTTAAAGGCTGCTAAAGAAGCCAGATGGTCAGTTATTTCTAAAGCCCGAAGACTTTGCTTAGAATTATTTAAAACTCTCATCCCTTCCTGTTTTGTACTAAGACATGATTAGGAATAAAGTGCACAGTGCCCAGTTCTCTCACTGGGTGCAAGGATTTGGCATTTGGCCTCATGTCCTTTGAGCCAGTGGCCCCACTGTCTTCAGTGGGAGTGGAGTTACGTGAATAATGAGTCTAAAAATGCAACCAACACATGATTCTGAGAAGGCTTTATAGGTACTACCTCCACTTGCTCAGCACTGTTGAAAGAAGTTTATAAAGTAGTAAGGTGTGTTAGAAACAAGATGTTTTTCTAGATTGTGCAGGGGAGGAGGAGTAGTTGTGGGTGAGTTGAGTTTTGGAAGGCCTGCTCTTTTGCAAGACATTAGGCAGGCAAGACTCACTAACCAGAACCTGACCTGCTCTCAGGAGCAGTGGTGGGCAGCAAAAAATTCCAGGGGCTTAACTAAAAATTTTCTACTTTGGTGCATTACTTAAATAATACACCTACAGTTGAGTCCATCTTTAAAGACTGCCTTTGTTCTGCTTGTCTAAAGTCTACGCATTCCATTTTCCCCAGGTTTTGTTGCTTTGCTCCTTTGACCTGAGCTTCTACAGATATTAGCCTTTCTGTCTGTGAAAAATTCCTAGCCCAGTGTGACAAGATCCAAGGATATGTCAGTTAAAAGTAATTATGCATATGTGTTATGTCTTGAACTGTGTCACAGAGTTGGAAGACATTTATGTGGTAAAGAAGCTTGCACTTTTAGACACAGATAACACAGAAAGAAGGTGGGAGAGCTACAGGTAGACACACTAGAATCTTCCTGTGTTGGTAAAAGTACAGACCCTGGATGGAATAGGAACTTCAGAGATACGGGAAATGGTCAGTCCCATGTAGTGCAGACTCAAACTGATGACTCATTACAACTTCTGGTGTAATTTATGAAACAGATGTAGGTTTTTTAGTCCTTTTGTAAGTGAGTATGTGTTTTTGTCACTGAGGATTTACATGTGGTACTAACTGGTGAAATGATAGGGAATTTGAGGCTATTTGCTTCTCAGGCACTTGGTAATTTTGATTTATACTATTCCTTCTTAATTTAGTGTCAATCATGAAGGAGCTTGGGCCACTGTGACCTCTGACAGAGATCATTTGGTGCTGGCTCACAGTGTGTGTGCCTGGGTTCTTAATAACACAGCAGCCAGCTCCTATGCTGGCAAAGATACAAAGAACATGAATGAATTTGAGACTCTCGATTTGAATAACTTTATCTCAAGTCCATTTAGTTCACTTAGTCGTGGAGTCAAGACAAATTGGACTGGAAGGGAGAAGGTTTCATATATCAGCCTAACAACCTGAAATGTCATTATTTTCCTCATGTTCTCCTGAACCCTTGCTGATTTTGTACTGCTGCATGTGTCTATCTCTGTTCCTTGTTCTCAGTGGATACCAAAGACATCCCAGGAAGCCTTTTACCAAATTTTAAATGTTTCTATAAGAAAAATGATGCAGTTTTAACAGCATGTGCAGGTATTTGTAGAAAAGCAAATGTGTTTCCCTCTTGGCTGTTTAGTTGTCTGTAACAATAATGTCATAAATAAATAATGTTTCTGTGAGGGAGAAGAGGAGATGTTTATCAGATAGAATACATGCCAGCTAGGATAACTCTGAACAAAATGTTAACATGGATTAAACAGGAAAACATGCTGCTGGCAAACAAATTGTTGGTGAAAACAGCTTCAGCTAGGGAGTTCCTTTCTGTTAGATAGAAATGGTGCCTGCCATACAGACCAGCATCTTAAATTAAGACATTTGTCACCAGAACTGCTGGGTCTGTGGAAACATTCAAATGAGAATAATTTAAGTGCTGCAATAGAATAATGCACAATAAAGAGTACATGGAACTGTACAAATGCTGCAGATTATAGTAGGATCAGAGAGATAATGCCTAAGGGATTACTTTTCTTTTCCTGAAATTATTTTTCAATCTAATTTACAACCCGATTCTGTTTCGTTGAAATCAAGGTGAGGCTTTCCTTTGCATTTAATGGATTCTGGAACAGGTTGTTAACAAATGCAAACTGGTCACTCCTTGGAGAATGAAACCTAATTTTTCACAGAATAGATGCACCATTTACACTGAAGTTCTGTGTTTTTTCAGAGTGTTTTGTAAGTGTATTTTCTCCTTCTCTGAGGCCAGATTTTGAGAATATGCAGGGTTAGCTCAACTTCATTTCACTTCCCCTTGGCTTCCTTCGCTAAGATGGACAGCTGAGGAAAAATCCACTCATAGTTTTTGTTATCAGTGTGCACATCTCCATTAGCAGCTGTACCAAGGCTGCTGACTAATTGCCACACAAGAATTACCATCCAAAACTGAACTCCAGAAGTAATGATAAAGCCATGCCTGTCTCTGTCTGCCTCTCTGGTTTTTGTGTTTTGATTTTTAAAGTCAGAGCGGGTTGGATGACAAGGAGCATACAGCTCCCAGGTGATACTGTCTCAGAGTGATCCTACCTCTTCTTAGCCATTGTAAGAAATTTGAGGAAAACAAAGTTAGCACTATAGACTAGGAAGAAAAAATACAGTTAAGAGGACTTTGGTGTTATTAAAATATATGCTGCAAGTTCAGCCTGTGCTTACACTTCATTTTTAAAATATGGTTACTATCCTGAAATGACTTCCAATTCAGTCTTTGATTTCTGTTATGGGAATTTTACATTTGAAGTTTTCATCTCCCCTCTTTCAGAGACATTTTTTGACTTAAGAGTTGGCACAATTTTATTATCAGTAAATTGCCCTAGTAATGTGAAAATGAAAAGCATGTTAAAATTTCTACTATAGACTCAAACTGATTACTCTGTGATTATCTAGTTATTTATTTATGTACTTTGTCAGCCCACTGTGCTTGGTTCAAAACACAGGAAAAATCTGGTGTTTAATGCAAATAATGCTTATTGGCTAAATAATGTACACTTGAAGAACAGGAAGAGAGAAAAGAGTGGCAAGACAATGTCTGAAAGCAGCAGAAGAAAATACAGAGACATTGGAGATAGCTGAATTATGAAGAAAGTATGTACATTCAGTCAGTTTTCTATTGGCTTGAGGGTAATCTCTGCCATATTACAACATACTGATTTATGGACTAATTAGTTGCACAAAACAAAAATATTTAGAGAAAATATTTCTTTCAAGCAGTCAGCAAAGCAACTAAACAATAGGAAAATGGATTTTGTGTATTAAAAAATTAAATTCAATATATATTTATGAGCCTATTCAAAATGTAGAGTCCTTTTGCTACCAGATTTCCAGTAAGCAAAAAATATCTATGTATCAAATCTAATTGGGTCAGTATCCAGACATTTTTAGAAGAAATTAAATGCCTAAGCTATAGGTATTTCAAGCCATAAAAGATGTATGTATTTACCAAGTCATAACATTATGTGAGCTCTAATATATCCAGTAAAATAAAAATCAGAAAGGAGGGGGAAAGGAAACCCCATAATAATCTCTTTATTTTGGAAGAGAATTGTAGTGCTCTACTGTTTTTCTGTATGGATATATTTTAATTTATCAGACTGTTAAAATGCTTCCAATTACTTTGACTCCCATATAACATTCCTTCACAAAACAGTAGTTGTGGTTTCCTTCTAGCCCTGAACTGAAGTGCCAATGAGAAAAAAACCAAACCAGAAAAATCACATGTGTGAGTTAAATATGACAACATTGAAACTCCAATGTTTTGGGAGGTGTAATGTAAAATAGACTTGGATGGGATAATCTGAAGTAAGTGGGTGGCAAATACATGCAGATGGGAGACTATTTAACTTCAGATTTGTGTAATTTGGATGGAATAGGGAACTGGAGGTCTCAGTACTTATTGCGGTGGAAGAGGTGTCAGAATTAATCTCTTTTCCTGTAATTGAGTTTGTAAGTCTCTCAGCATCTTCAAGCTTCAGTCCTTATGAATAAAATGGAAATAACATGCTTCCCTGCTTTGCAGTAGTGTCATGAGGCTAACCTCAGTACAGTCTGGAAGATACTCTGATGTTAGATATTGTCAGTAAATGAGAAAACTGTCAAAAAATTGTTCAGCACTCCATCTACATAGTTTAGTCATCGTTCCTTACATCCTACTCAATGAGCGAATTGTAGAAGTCGTTGTGCCTCTACCAGATCTGGGAAGGCAAAAGAGCACTGCCAAGACAAATTCATAGGTACCAATCCACCTACCTAGTGCCCGTGGGAGATCTGCAGAGCAAAGTAAGAAAAATAATTTATGAGGGCATAGAAAAAGCTCTGACATGAGGGAAGAAAGCAAGCTGAAGTATGGCAAAAGAAAGCAGTATAATAAATGTAACTACCAGGGTGTTCTACATGCCAGTTCTCCCACCCTTCCAAGCAACAGTAATTAGAGGTAAGAGCTGTTAACAAGACATGCATCAAATGAGTCAGTGCATCCAGGGCCTTTCAGTCCCTCGTTGTACGTGGGACTGCAGATGCCAATAGAAGGGAAAATGTTCTCTTCTGAACACATTTAATTTTCTATGTCCTCATAAAAATTACTTTTAGGGATTTCAGAGGTGTGTGGCAAAGAGCAAATGTAGCTGCTGGCATTACACAGATCCTGGCAAGGGGATTCTTCCTGCACTGTGCTTACTGTGCTGTGACCTGAGCCAGGCCTGTGATGTGTGGAAAAGCAGCTGCTTCATGGACACCTGGACTAGAGATGGCCAGACTTGTGCAAAGCGCACAGCTGGAGCAAAGACAAAGCAGAGGTGGTGCTGATGGGCCTGGGCTCTTCCAGCAGGTAAGTGAGCAGTGTATCACCTGGACAGAAAGTGAAATCAAGTGAAGACTCTCCTGTCTGTGTGAGGCTCAAGTGCTGCAATTTCCAAATCAGAAATTACAATGGTAAAATCTGCCTACAGATTTTGAGAATGTATGTAGTACCTAGACTGGCTTTTCCCCTGAGATCTGGCATATTTTTAGTCTGAGTTCTCTTTCTTTTCCTTCTCCTCATGTTGGGTTTTCCTCATTTTACATCTTTTATCAAGACTTACAATATTGTAAGTCTTGATAAAAGTGTACTTTTCTTTCATTTTTGCTTTGTTTCCTTCTGGATTCCAGTACCTTTCATATACACTTCTATTTGGATTAAGGTAAAATTTGTGTCTGATTGGTAGTAAGAACATTTTTTGTTCTACTTCATCTTGATCTTGCTGGTCTGCATCTTCAGTAACCTGTTTCTGATGTGTGGGCTCCAACATTAATTTCTTTGTTTAACCTTTTATTTTTCTACACTGTGAAGCTGAAGACTTTGTTTTAATATTTGAATTCCATTTCCTGTGAATGCTTTTTAGTGCTATTAGATGAGTAAATCTCAACTTACAAATGTGACTGTCATTATATTTTAGCTTACTGGTTTTTGGCATGCATAGCTTTGAGCTGGGCATGTATTTAGCAGGTCTGTTTTGAAAGAAGAATGTAATACTCTTACTGCGCATAAGGTCAGTAAAACCAGCAACAAGTAAACAAAACAATTTATTTTAGTACTTGTCTAAATTTATTAGTGCATTGTAAATACTTTAAATTCTCCTGCAATTAAGATGACTAATATTAAGTTATAGGAAATAATATGAGATATCATGATAGTTACAAACATGATGGTTATCATTAATTTATCAACAATTTATTAATCAAATCTGTTGTTCATTCTCATTAAAATACCAGTACAGGAATACTATCTTCTTTATGACCTTGGTATTCATAACCCCCAATAAAGTGAAGAATAAAGTGAAGAAAGTATGAAGTTAAGTAATAATTGCTTACTTACCTGTTCAGGCAAGGAACAATTTCAGACCATTTGGGATACATCTGTTTGTCTTGCTTGTTACTTGTGAGAAAAAATTTGGTTTGATCCTCATTATAAAATGAGGAGGTGTGAGGTTGTATTTTCTAATTAATAATAAAGGTTATGCATAAAAAATATTATGTGTATATTAGTGCTATATATAGTGATAGTTGTAACCAAAGCTACCAAGAAATTTTCAATACTCTTGTAGCTTAACACTATTCATATTCAATGTGCTGTGAAGCTTGAGCATGGTGAATTTGTTCCTTGACTTTGCCAGCTGCTTCTTGGGTTGTTTCAGGCAACTTCATTTACCTCTCTGAATCAGTTTCTTCATCTCTGGTAAAAGATACCTGAAGCATCTGAACATTTATAGACTATAGGTAGAGAATAAAAGTCTGGCCCTATTATATCTTTGAGGGTTTTTGAAGTATCTCACTTGTGATGAATGGAAGTGCTTTGACTTTGAGTGTCATTAGAATCTTGTAAGAATCTTAGCCTTGTATTTATTCAGTTATAACAAGTAAATACATTTTTTCATTCAACGTGGTTGCAGAATTCAGTCAAAGGGACCCAAGCCTTTGAAGGGACCCAAGCCTTTTAATGTCAATTGCAAACAATTAATACAGGCAGCAGCCACTAATTTTGCATCTACAGTCATTTGTGGGTGCAAAGTGAACCATGCTTCCAGTAGATGTACCAGGCTTGACATGGTTTCATTTATCTGTTCAGGTAACACTGAATACAGCCATTGAGAGATGTGAAAGCATAAGGAAAGATCAAGGCTTCTTAAGAACAGGGAACTTAGAATATGCCTTACACAAACTGTCAGAGTAAAGGCCTGAATGATCTACATCTCATCAGGTGTTTTTGGTGGTCTTGTGGAGGAATGGTGGAACTTCTAAATGCAGAGAATGTGTTAATCTCAAAACAATCGATGTCCTAACCGGAAAAATTCATTAAAAAACCCCCATTCAATCAATGGAGCTGAATCAGAAATCAGAGATTTTTTCTTTTTTTGTTCATTCGTGAGAAGTCATGTTCCCATATATAAGCATTAGGATTTACTTATTTATTCTTGGATGTCACAAATACTTGCAGAGAGTTCTTGGGTGAAAATTACACTATATGAGAAATGGAAAATACTCACCCCAAACCAGTCCCATTTTCTCTAAACAGACACGCACAGCCCCAGAACCCACCCCTGCCCCTCTTTTCCTGGATAACGCTGCTATTACTGCAGTTTCTCAACAATAGTTTGCTTCTAGTACAAGAAGTGCATTTCCAGTGACAACAGTAGACTTGAAGATGTGTCTAGCAGCTCCACTGGGCAGTAACTGTGTACTCAGGAGGTGTCTTGGAACTGGAACAAGCACATCTGCAAACACAGGTGCCAGGTGTTTGATGGGGGCGTGACGCCTGGCGTGTCCCTGTGTGAGATGTGCCCCTGCTGCCAGATGCTGTGGTGCTTTCTGGAACAGGGCTGGAACTTTGGCTCTCTGCCTGCTGTGGACTCCCATTCACTGCATTCCATGGTGTGATCTTTATCCCAGTCCTCCTCAGAGATGAGTACTGGGTAGCAATGTATGCAGAAATACAAGCCTGAAGCCTTTACAATCTGTTTAGGCCTCGATTACATCAATTAGTCTTCCCTATACTATTTGAGGCTGTAAAAAGTCTCAAGCAGTATTTCATTGTCTGTCTGTTTGTGTCTGTATAGATAATGATGGCCAGAAAAACAATAAAGGGAAACATATGCTTTGTACTGGAATTTTATCTGTTGC